>NW_006199230.1:1363324-1379393 GCF_000334495.1 Tupaia belangeri chinensis
CTGTTTCTCACTAATGTCCTGTCTCTCTATTGTTCACTTGCTATCTTTCTCTATCCTCTTCTCTTCACTTCCCCCATTCCACACTGTCCTATTCTCATTAAGTACCTTCACTGCTTTTATGTCCTCCAATTTTTTGCTCTCTATCATAGAGTGCGGGTAGTCGGTATATATTGAGTGTATACATACAATATCTTTCTTTCATAGCCTGGTTTACTTCACTCAGCAATAGACCCTCCATATCTGACCACTTTCTATCAAATTCCAGGGTCTTGTTATTTTTTATGGCTGAGTAGTATTCCATAGAGTATATATACCACACTTTTCCAATCCATTCATCGGTTTGTGGACATTTAGGTTGGTTCCATGTCTTGGCAATTGTGAATAATGCTGCAATAAACATTGATGTGCAAGCACTTTTCTGACTGAGCGTTCTCCTGTCTTTTGGGTAGACTTAGGGTTCTTGTACTCACCAGACAGAGAAAGAGAGAGAGAGAGTGAAAGAGAGAGAGAGAGAGAGGAAAGTGAGAAATCACTCCCTAGGGGATGACTTGGCACTCAGTACCTTCTCCTCCACTGTCCTCTTGGGATCTGGGGCACACATGCACATGTGCCCAGCATGAGTTTCAAGCCACTGGGTCTAGGGCTTGAACTGTGGCTAGCCATGTGAGAGTCCAGTAACACAACTGCTACGTCATCTGCTGGCCCCTAGTATTTGTTTTTTAAGTCACATTTTATTTTAACTTTATGCCCTCTGATTCTAATCCTATAATTGTAGTATTTCTGACCACTATAAATACAAAAGTAGAATTTATCACCTTGGGATTTCTACCTGAAATATGTAAATGTTACTAATCTTTTTGAAAAATTCCTAGTTAATCAAATTTTTTACAGTATTTACCTAAAATCTTTAAAATATTCACATTTTGCATTCAATGCTGAATTGATATCTTTCTCCTATTATATCCAACCTGATATTTAATTAAAAAAAATTTGGTAATAAAATTATAATGTATGTTTTGGAAATTAATATATAGAGAATGAAGTCTATATACTTTTTCTGATGCTATATGAATTGAGATCAGTTCATACTGTACTCAAACATGAAAAATAATGATATGGCAGTGGGCTATTTTTGCATTATCCAGTTTAATTTCATTGTATTCACTCATACAAGCTTGAATTTCACCATTATTATAAATAACATTTCTTAATATGGATGCTTTTATGATACAAATGTTGAAATAGAATGTACACGCTTTCGTGTAATACAGATAGGTAGTCAAAATGAAAGCACTTTGAGAAATTGCTTCTAAACTTAAATGTTGAGTTTTGGCCTTCTTATTCTCTCTTTTTAAATTTATTTTTATTTTTGTTTGTTTGTTTTTGCAGTAGATGTGTGTATTCGATAGGAAGGGGTGAGAGAGAGAGAGAGAAAGTGAGAAATAATTCTCCTCCAGGGGCATGGCCATGACATAATCCCTTCTCCTCCATTCTTCTCTTAAGGTTTTGGTCATGCATGCACACATATACCCAACATATTTTCCAAGCCACCAGGATTAGGACTCAAGCCACACACTAGGCCATGTGAGATACAGCCACCTTAACCCCCACTAGATGACTCTGGCTGGCTCGTGATCTCTCAATTCTTCTTCTTTTTTTTTTTTTTTTTTTTGAGAGTTTTTTTTGCTACAGGGTGTGTGCACTCTCCAGAAAGACAGAGAGAGACAGAAAGAGAGAAATCACACCCCAGGGGGGATGGTCACGCCACAATCCCTTCTCCTCCATTCTCTTCTCAGGATCTTGGGCATGCACGCACACACACCTGGCGTGAGTTTAAGCCACTGGGTCCGGGACTCAAACCGTAGTTGACTACGTGGGAGTCCAGTGACATAGCCATTACACTAACTGCTAGTCCCTCTCTATTCTTATTAATCACAATATTTAGTAAATCATGATGTGAATACGAAAAAGTGAATTTTATTTCGGTTTCCTTATTACCACTTAGTATAAGTAAAAACATTCATTAATAGATTCATTGAACATTTATTGAGACATTTTGAGAATTTATTACTTAGTACTATTACAACTCAGTCAAGAGCTCATCTATGAGTCCCTGGATCAATATTGTTTGGCAGATGGTTAGGCTACCACAGGTGGTTGGTTAGTGAAGTTTTGTAGAAAATTGGCACTATAATATCAACGTTATTGTTTCATTGTCATTATGGATTAGCTGATGGCATAGTGGTTACATCACTCAACTCCCACATAGTTGACTGTGGTTTGAGTCCTGGACCTGGTAGCATAAACTCACACCAGGTGCATATGCATGTGGGACCACAATCCTGAGAGGGGAATGGAGAAGAAGAGATTGCAGCGTGGCCATCTCCCCTGGGAGGTGATTTCTCTCTTTCTGTCTCTGTCTCTCTAGCAAGAGCACATGCCCTTTAGCAAAAATCTCTTTTTTAAAAAAATATTATGAATGGGTCAAAACATTTTAATGTTCCTAAAGAAGATACCCTACAGTGCATAACTTCTGTCTCTAGATGAACAGTATTGTGAGTTTCATAGTTAACAAAATAATGCTAAAATGTTGAAATCAATATTAGGAAGAAAATTGAGATTAAAAATGTGTATACAACGACTGTATATGAACCAACAATCACAATTTAAAAGAAGGATAAGAAAGTGACATCAATAAAAATTCTATGGATATGTTAAAATAAGGGGAAGGGAAAAATGTGCAAAGCCATCAGCACCAATATCCCCATAGATTTCATGTACCTTAGTCAAAGACAGGATGTGAAGGAGACTCTGGTTCATATTGTTTCCACTAGGCTTGCCTCGACATGCTCCCCGGATCAGCTGGAGATTCTCACTTCATTCCACAGAGATGTCCAGCTTTGACTTACCTGAAATCCAGAGGACAATTGTGACAAGTGTAAAACAGAAGACAGAAGCCCAGGCCCTGCAACCGTATTTCTGCCAGACAATCAGGACTTAGTTCATGGGTAGCACTGTCCATTAATCTCAAGACTCATTCAATCTCTGCCACACTGATTTCCTGCTATGGTTTAGATACGGGGTTGTCAATCAGATATTTAGGTTTTGGAATTTGGTCCCCAGTTTAATAATGTTGGGACTGGTAAGACCTTCTATTTTTATTTATTTTTTAAATTTTATTTATTCATTCATTTATTTTTTTTAATTTGACAGAGAGAGACACGCACAGAGAGAGAGAGAGAGAGAGAGGAAGAGGGGGAGTGAGAAAATAAGCCAGCAGATCCAGGACCCAAACCATGATCAGCCATGTGGGAGTGTCCAGCACCTGAACCACCATGCCACCTGCTGGTCCCTAGTCCTTTCATTTATTTATTGTTTGTTTGGTGGTGGGGAGTCTATGGGCAGTGACAATTGGATCATGGAGGCATTGCTGTCATAAATACATCTAAGATGTTTCCTGAAATCCAGTTGGTTTTAGGTCTTATGAGAGAGCTTAGTTCTTTTTTTTTTTTTTTTTGGAGAGGTTTTTGCTATAGGGCTCGTGCGCTCGCCAGACAGAGAGAGACAGAGAGAACAGAAAGCGAGAAATCACCCCCTGGGGGGATGGCCACGCCGCAATCCCTTCTCCTCCATTCTCCTCTCGGGAGCTTGGGCATGCACACACACGCGCCCAGGGTGAGTTCTAGGCCACCAGGTCCAGAACGCGAACCGCAGTCAACTATGTGGGAGTCCAGTGACATAGCCATTACGCTAACTGCTGGTTCCCAAGAGAACTTAGTCCTCACAAGAGCAGGTTGTTATAAAAAAGACGACTGATCTCAGGTCTGTACTCACTTGCCATTCCCATGCCTTTGGCCTTTCCAGCCACTAGAATTGCGAGTCAATAAACCCTTTATACTTTATAAAACTTTGTTTAAAAGGTGGTGTAGCTACGTAGAAATTTTTGTAATATCACCTTGGATAAAGCATATAAATTATGTGTAAAACACCTGAGTCTAAAAAAATAATAAGTCTGTGCTATTAAGGGTAGTTGGGAGATAGAGGAGTCCAGAAGTCGATAAAGTTGAGATTGTGTTGAAGGGAAGTTTTAGCAGAATCAGAATATTCTTATTTCAGGCCATCGTTTATAGTGACTATAGTGGAAACTCAGATATCTGAACCTTGTGAGAAAAAGGGTGGCACTGCTAAAAGGTCAAAATGAAGGTGATCACAAGCGGATAGGGAAGATAAAGATGCCTGGCAATTCCACCTTGAATGTCTAAATCACTTTCTAAAAACAGAGCTGTCTTATATAAGTTCCATTTTCTCTTTCTCTTTCACAGTTAGACTCTATAAGGTCATGAGCAAAAAATTTCTGACACAATAAGCTCAATCGTGTTTAGGAAGGAGAGCACATGATGTACAAAATATGGATCGGGAGAAAAGAGAGTTTTTCTATTTCCCAGTGTAAAGAAACAAAATATTTCTAAATAATTAGAGTTGAAGAAAACGTAAAGTTACTCAGAGAAAGCATGTTTACAACAATGGAGTGAATAAAATTTGCTGATTTGTGTACAGTATTAGAAGTGAATCCTGCTTCAGTGGCTCACAACATTAGAGACCATCTGTATACAATTTGCATCGACTATACCCATACTGTTATGCCTGTTGGCAACGTGTGTATACAGAGGTTGAGGGGGGCAAGAGTTGTCTGTCCAGACGTCTGTGTTTAAAAGGAAGACAGAATCTTTTTTTACTCTCCCGTGAGAGAGAGAGAGAGAAAGTGACCCCAGCAGGCTGCCCGTACCATGGTCCACCGTGATCTCAGCCAGCCTCCCAGCTCACAGTCATGAATTTGCACTCACCCTGCCCAGGGAGGTCCCAGGCCAGGAACCCAGCACCTTTACCATGCAGATTCAGTTTCATCAGCACAGTGCCACTGCCTGCCCCTCACAATCTCCATTGTTTTGCAAGGTTCTTTCCTCAGAAAAGTGGGTTGAACAGAGTTGGTAAAAGACACAGGGCACTGATATCATATTGTTTATTGGCTGAGTTTCGTGGGAGCTCACAGAGTCCTTAGTAGGCCTGCAAAGCCCATAGCAATGCTTGCCAGCACTTCCTTCTTCTTAAAGCTAGTAATGTGTGAGGAGAACACTCACAGAGCGGCTTCTCTCTCTCAGGGCTCATGCATACAGAGCTAAGCTCAGCCAAGTCAAGGCCAAGCCAAGCCAAGGCCATCAGGACTCACCAGCCTAAACCAAGGCCGAGCAGAGCAGTGCAGGGCAGGGCAGAGCTAACTGACCAGGTGCTCCTTTTCTCTTAAAGGGGCTGCTGACAATAGTGGCTCATTGCCAGACCAAACTGTCACACATGCACATGTGCATTACATTCAATGACATAAAACAGCAGACTAATATATATTTTTTTAGAGAGAGAGAGGTATTTGCTAGAGAGCATGTGTACTCACCAGAAAGAGAGAGACAGAGACAGAAAGAGAAAAATCATCCTTCAGGGGGGATGGCCATGCTGCAATTCCTTCTCCTCCATTTTTCTCTTGAGATCTTGGGCAGACACACACATGAGCACGGAGTGAATTTAAGCCACCTGGTCTGGGACTTGAACCGTGGTCGACTATATGGGAGTCCAGTGACATAGCCACTATGCTAACTGCTGGTCCCAGCAGAGTCATAATTACATAGCAAGTGTGTGGGACCAGCAGGTGGCATAGTGGTTATGTCACAGGACTTCCACATGCCTGACCACCATTCAAATCCCAAATTCAGTGGCTTAAAACCCACACTGGGCGCATGTGTGTGCATGCCCAAGATCCCAGGAGGACATTGGTGAGCACACATGCCCTAAGGTAAAACAAACACACACACACACACACACAAGTGCACAAGCACAGTACAACTAAGAACATAAGTTGTTTATCCCCTGGCCTTCAAACATGATAAGAGGTGAGGGAGCCAGACAAAACTATATTGACGCCATTGGTAATACATTGATTTAAACTATATATCAGAGTTTGTGCAAAGGTAAATGACTCTGACTTATGGAAGTAATTTGATTTTCTCATTGTCTGAAACAAAACAAAAATTAATAATACAAACCGTAATATTAGTTACTAGCATTTGAAATCCGCTCTCACCTCCAGAGTTGGCCAGCGCTTGATCACAGCTGTTACCTTGGAGAAGTTATGCATTCTCTTGCCTTTTTGTTTATATCATCCTCTTGGTCTCTAGACATTTGAGTTTGCAACTCTATATTAGTTTTAGGAAAGATTCTAACAAATATTATTAAAGAGATGATTTATGTGCACTTAGAAATGAAATCAGTGATCACTATTAAGTATAAGTCATACCAGACTAAACTAATTTAATCTGATGATGGAGAAGCTAGTCTGAGGGACCAGAAAAAAAATCATTCAGCAAACAACATTTACTTACTTTATTCCATTTTCCTTCAGTATGCTTTGGTGGCATGCATGGATAATCACATTTTTAATAAGGAAATGTTCTCTTATTTTAGTTCAAGAAATGGATTTGTGGAATTTTATTATATTTTTATTATATTTGTCACTGTGTTTCTTTGCCAGTCACATAAAAAGTGGTTGCAATACTCAGTTATGAATGATATTCATTGTGACAAATAGCCTGTAGAGTGACTTTCTCCATTTTATAAACTTTCCGAGATTGAATCCTAGCAGTTTCACATTCTTTCCATGTTATTTTGTGATAGAAAAGCAGACTGGTACAATAAAATTTATTTTTATATTAAGAAATATCAAATATTTGTCTTAATAACTATAGTTTTCTACTATTGAGTTGCTACTTATAAGAAATTACCAAATATTTTAAACTAAGATATCAATATGAAGCATTACTTTGGCTTCATTAATGAAGCAAATAAATATTACATAATGCATATATAGAAGCACTTTGAAAAATCAATAAATCATAGTCATAGAAAAATTTTATAAAAGTTGATGTATATCTATATATATATCGGTGCTTAATCTAAGTTTAGAATGCATTTTTTTATAAGCAAAGTTCATAAAAATCTACAGACTTAGCTATTATGGGCAACATTTATATATTTTTTCTATAAATATGATTTATACATTTTTAAAGTGCTATTCTTACAGAAACATAAGTAAAATGACTGTTAAACTGTAGTATTCTTGATATTACACCATGAATGACCAAACTGTGTTATCTTTTTTCTGTTATTACTTAATGTCATAGTTTTGGTTTTTCATCAAAAGAAAACATTCAGAAAAATTATTGACAAAGGATATTTAGAATTTAGACTTTTTGTCAGCAAATTGAATGTTAAGGAAGGGCAGAGAGACTTAGATGCCCTACATTTGCATTTTAGTTGTCATTTAGAAATAAACATGCCTAATAATATAATTTACCTTAAATATTATTTTGTAAAAAAAAATTATTTATTTTGATTTTTTTATTATTATTATTATTTAATTTGACCAGAAAGAGACACACAGAGAGGGAAAGTGAGAAAGCAAGCTGTCAGGTTTAGGACTTGAACTACAGTAGGCCACATAGGAGTCCAGTAACTTTAACATCAAGTCACCTGCTGGTCTCTTAAATATATATTTTCATTTGGGAGGGGAAAAGATAGAAATAGTGTATACTGGTACTTAGGGGAGAGTAAGAAAATCATGAATAAGTGGTTCAATGCATGGAAAGAAACAGGACTGAGTTTTCAAATTTGAAATTATGAAATATAAGACATTTGTGGATGTAGAGAGAAAATGAGAAAGGAATTAAAGATGAATTTCAGAATTTTAACCTGGGAAATTATCATAGTCTGTACCACAGAAGTGATTGCACGCACATGGTTAATAGCTAATTGCAAGAAGTGAATGAAGGTCCTTGTGTCAGTCTCACAGCTACTGAAATACACTAGGTGAGTACACCTGCGAGCTGCAGCCCGTTAGTTCCTGGAGGAACAAACAGGAACTGTGTATATTTCACCATGTTTACTGTTAGCCAGTGACTAAAGGTATGTGTACTGAATTAAAGAGACACACACAGGCATGCGTGTGCATGCACACATACGTGTCATACTACATATGCATATTACATATAGATTTTATATATGTATCATATGACATTAATTTACTTATTTCTACCTATCAATATATTTCTATCATCTATCTATCACTGTAAGGTATTTAAAATTATAACACTGAACGTGACTTTAAAATCATAGGACAAAATCAAACGAAGTGTAAAGATAAAAATATATCTCTACAGGTTTGTAAATAATAGAAGTAAAGTTGTGAAATAGAAGTGGGTTGGTATCTTAGTCAACAATTCAGATTATTCATTAATTGGAGATGGTTTGAGAAAACTTCCAAGGACTGGTTTGGTTTAAGACTGACAATATTCAATATGGGAGTCACTACCCCCTTTCGATGACAACAGACCATCAAAATCAGGCCCTCAGAGCTGAACTGTGCTATCACGTAAAAGACCCAGGAAAACCTGAGGCCTAAATAACAAAATGTGCAGTCTATTACCTGTGGTTTTTATATTGCCTCTACTGTATTAAATACAACATATTTAAAAACTAACTTGCCTCTCTTTTTTTTTTAATGTGACTACAAGTTTTTTTTGTTTTTTTTTTTTTTTTAGGGAGATTTTTGCTATAAGGTGCACATACTCACCAGAGAGAAAGAGAGAAATTACCCCCTGAGAGGATGGCCACGGAGAGATAAAGACAGAAAGAGAGAGACAGAAAGAGAGAAATTACCCCCTGAGAGTATGGCCACACCACAATACCGTCTCCTCCATTCTCCTCTTAGGATTTTGGGCACACACATGCACGCCTGGTGTGAGTTTTAAGTTACCGGGTCCAGGACTTGAACCACAGTCAACTACATGGAAGTACAGTGATGTAACCATTATGCTATCTGCTGGTCCCCAAAATTTCAGCTTTTAAAAGTATTTCACATTTGTGGCTGAAATATTTCTAAAGAAATACATATGAAGGCTCAGAGAAAAAAACCTTGAAACTTTCTCTTTTAAATATGACAGTAGCTAGAAAATGTTTTTAGACTAATAGATTTCTGATCCTGTTGAGTAATTTTTTTTATTACTTATTTGTAGAGATAAAGTCAAATTTACTAGTGTTAATAACTTGATTTTATTTCTGCCGTGCCATGGAAATATAAGTACAATGATAACAAAATATTTATGAGAGGTTTCATGAATATGATTTAATGTAAAGAAGATTTTAATGTAATCTTCATAATAATTTGGATTTGTCCAATTATGATAAAAAGTATGCTTAAAGAGAAGCTATTTAATTTAGAACAACTCACTGTTAATTAAAATCAATTGAATATTGAAAACATTTAAGATTCTTTGACAAATATTACCTTGAAGAGTCCAATAAATGGACTTAAATTAATTTTCCCAGAAGATCACCTGAGTGCTTTCAAGTAATTAAATAATAAACATGAAATATTTTTTCATTATAGTGAACATTAATACTAAGCTGGGGGTTATGTAATCTAATAACTATTCACAGCTTAATTGCTATGACTCACAATTTCATTCCACACCATTTACATTTCCACACTCAAGTAACCAGCCCTGACTCTAAGTGCTATCCATTGCATCATCTAGAAAGCCAATGAGATGAACTGAAGTAGAAGAGTCTGTACTTTTGCTTTAGTCACCACAGTGGTCCTTTGTATTTTCTCTATATAGGATATACTCACTTTCTCCTGTCTTCCGGTGATATGCAACTAATGCTTTAGACTTCGGCAAAGTGTCCTTTATTCCATTCTTTTGTCAAATCCACCTTTTCCAAATTTCACTTTTGGAACTTACTGGCACAGCAATATTTCCTGTGCTGGTGTATTCTTTTTATTAGTATTGGTCTCTTCACTGGACTTCAGGGATGCAATCATTATGGTGCTCAGTGTTGTACCCACAGCATACCACATGCTGCCTGACACATAGCGGGGACTCAGCAAATATCTGCGGAAAGAGTAGAGCATCTATGCCCATCGTTCTAAAATAAAGTACCTCAACACCTTCTTAGGATTCTTATCTAATAGCAGATTTTAGGTAATATATTTTATTTAGGGAATTAAGAATTAAATTTGATGAATTATCAGGCCTGTGCACTATTTCTTATTTTTTTAAATATTATTTTATTTCAACATGCAGGCATATTTATTTTGAAGGGTAGAGAAAAGAATTCTTTGCTTTTGATGGATAAGCTATGAAATGAGCCAATCAAATCTCTAAAAATATTACATTCTAGGTGTTATGGAGGCTACAAATAGACCTCTATTTCTCATCATAGAGAAATATAAATGCTATTAGACCGTGAAACTGTATCTAGAAAGGTACAGTGTTTTTCAAGTCTAGAAAATGGAGAGACTATCTTCAACCACGATTACAACCAAAGGAGTGTTCAGTGACTATAAGCTTTGCACAACAGGGCTTGGACCTGCAGAAGTGTGCAAGTAAGAAAATGTGTGTGTGTGTGTGTGTGTGCGTGTGTGTGTATATATATATATATACATATATATATACACCTATACAAAGTGCAAGAGGGTATGTGCACTAGGCAGAGAGAAAGAGAGAGAAAGCGAGCACCCTCCAATGTGGCATGGTCATTCTGCAATTCTTTGCCCTCCATTTCTCCATTCCATCAGGATATGGGACATAACATGCCCATGTGCCTGGTGTGTTTTTCAAGTTATCAGGGCTGGGTTTTGAACTACAGCTAGCTATATAGAATATAGTTCTCAACGCAATACTTAGCAACAGTGCTCTAGAGGCTGGCCCAGAAAATGTATTTGCTTGGACAGGAAAAAATATAAGTAACAGCATGGAGGCTGGGCATTGAGGGATATATGAAAGGTGATTAACTCACCATTTCGCTAAAGGAAGGGATGTATGAATACATAATGATTCAGAATGTAGACTTAAGAGACAGGTAGTTATGATTTTGATTTATAGCTCTGCAATATACCAGATAAAGTACTTTAAGCAAAAAATATCTTCTCTCTAAACCCCAATTTCTCTTTTTAAAAATTAAAAAAAAAGTTTTTTAAGGTCTTTGCCATAGGGTGCGTGCACTTGATGCAGAGCTGAGATGGGGAAAGTGAGAACTCACCTCCAGGGGCATGGTCAAGCTGCAAACCCTTCTCTATTCTCCTCTCAGAATTTAGGCACACGCACACACACATGTCTGACATGATTTTCAAGTTACCAGGACCTTGGTCACCAATGTGGGAGTCCAGTGTGTTAACCAATACTCCACCTGCTGGCCTGAGAAATATCATAGCAAAAACAGTTATTTTGTGGAGTAACTGGGATGTATCAATAATTTGTATGTATCAAAAATTTGAGACAGAAATATTATGATAAACATTATACTTAGCAAAAGCCTATGTGTTTTTATTTATTTATTTATTTTGGTAAGATTGGAAACAAACCAGATTGTCCATTTCTATGTGAAGGCTTAAGCCATGATAAAAAGGCAAGAAAAACATATAAAAGTTATTTATATTGCTAAAAAATAATTTCAGACAGAAAAATTTAAATAAATCATTAAAAGGGGGAGCTAGTTCAGAAAAATAGTTTGGGTCAAGTTATTCAGGATCTTAGATGTTTGTAGTTTTATTCTGGAGTCATCGGTTCTAATGACTCAAAGAGTCATTTTAAATTAGTGGTTAAGGGCACAGACTTTGAAAACAGGTGACTCACTTCATATTTGATTTACTTGTCCCCTGGTATTTAGTTTTAGACAATATCCCATATGTAAGATGGGAATAATATTATAGTTATTATGAAAGTTAAATAAGTTAACAAATGCAATGGGCATAGAACAATACCCAGCATGAAGGAAATCCCATATGTTACTTTTTGAATCAGAGATGCATTTGAAAATAAAATTATGATACTATCCATGTGTAAGGTAGATTGGAAAGGGAGGCACCTTAGAAAGCTCTCACAATTCTCCTATTAGGAGGGCGTGAGGGCATAAACTAGAACAGAAATGGCGAGAAGTGAGAATGAGAAGTTTACCAAATAGATAAACCTTCTAATAAATAGTATTCCAAAAGTTATTAGGTTTGGGGAATGGAGTAAGTACTGGATGTCAATGTTGAGATTTTTCATCTAATCATTGAGAGAGGGTGGCTAGACAGAAATAAGAAATCAGAAAAACAGATCTGAGGTAGAAATATTTTAGACATGTTGATCTTGTGCTGCTTTTGGTACTTCTCATTGGAGATATCTAAGGGGAGAGAATGAAGGAGGAACATTAAAATCTAGATTAATAGTCAATACTTAGAAATTGGAGAATAATGAGAGAGTTTATATATGGGAAATAATAAGATCAAAGGAAAGTTGCACATGGAGAAAAATTATTGTAGCAGATTAGAAGAAAAAGTGAAGTTAAAGTAGAAAGGAATAAGAGGGAATCTAACAAAATTACAGTTTTATGGAAACTAAAAATGAATCCTTGGGACCAGCAGTTAGTGTAATGGCTATGTCACTGGACTCCCATGTAGGCACCATGGTTCGAGTCCCAGACCCAGTGGCTTAAACTCACGCCAGTCGCGTGTATGTGCATGCCCAAGATCCTGAGAGGAGAATGGAGGAGGAGGGATTGCAGCATAGTAGCCATCCCCCTGGGGGGTGATTTCTCGCTTTCTGTCTCTCTGTTTCTCTCAGTCTTTCAGGAGAGCACACACGCCCTATAGCAAAAATCTCTCAAAAAAAAAAAAAAAGAATGCTTTAAGGTAGAATCAAGCAAAAATATATGCTACAAAGAGGCTCATGTATCATGAGAGCTAGAAAAGGCCATTAAATTATACTGAAGTTTGTTTCATAATGTAGCCATAAAATGTTTAACTCTAGGCAGGCTGCTGTGGCACAGGAGTAACTGGGCAAGGCCCCAGTTTGTGTCGTAAGGTCTTCCTGTACACATGGGGTGCCTGTATATGTTAACTGAATTCTGGCCGGTTGAGGCTGCCGGGTGTGGATCTTGTCATGAAGTTCCTGTTGGAGTGCCTATCTCTGTCTTCTCTCTAGTGAAAAAATAGTAACTTTAAAAAAGGCTAACACTGTGACATGGATTTGAAATAAAGCAAGATCTGAAACTAAGAAAAAAAATTATACTGGACAAAGGACAAGCAGGTGGCATAGCAGTTAAGGGACTAGACTCCCACATGACCAACCATAGTTCAAATACCCACCCAGCAACATGAAAATTATGCCCGGCATATATGCATGCATGCCAAAAATCCTGAGAGGAGAATGGAGAAGGGATTGTGGCATTGCCATCATCATCCTGGGGGTGATTTTTCACATTCTCTCTCCCCCACAAGCATATACTCCTGATGGTAAAAGGTAAAAGCAAAAGAAAGGAGAGCTCTCAGCCACCTACGTGTGAGGAATAAACATCTGAAAGACAGAACTCAATCAAGGCAGAATGATAATTTGGAGGATAAATGCCTTGACCTCAATGTCCTCCATGAGAATGATGCTGAGGCCTGTACTACATGGTTTCTCAGAGGATACCTAGCAGAAGTGAGCCCCAGTATATTGTTTATTTAGTAATCAGTTATTAACACATTCTTGCCTTTTCTCTCTCTTGTGAATCAATGTCTTCATCGCTCATTCTATTTCTGGGCATCCAAATGAATTTCCTGCATCTACATTCTAATCTCAGAGTCTGTTCTTAGCACAATCCAAGTTAAGAAAGTTGATACTTAAAGTGGTTTTCAAAATAAAATCTTCCTTATGGAGCTATAGAATTAGTTTAACCAGTTGTCAGATTGCAACAAAGACTTCTCTACTCATGGAAAGTGGAGCGGTGTTCATTTTTTGCATGCAATAACTAACAGCCTCCTGTGGTGAACTGGGATGAGTTACAGTTTCAAGGAGAAGTGACTTAAGCCAAATGTTTATTGACATCTATGGGCACAAAGGTAATTACAAGTTTTGTGTAAGGTCTCGCCTTCTATTAATTATCCAGTGTGATGGAAACATAATGAAAATTTATTTCAGCCAAATATCTATTTGGGGTCTGCTCTGAAAGTCTCACAGGAGTATTTAAAGCTTTCTTTATCTCCTGTGGCTGTAGAGCAGGCTCTACTGAAGATGAGGCCTGATATTGAATCAAAGGAGCAGAATGTGCAGTGCAGACAGACCTCTCATCTTTGACAGCGTTGTATTAAAGTCAGGACCTGAGTAAGAAACAAGCAGACCTCCATGACCTGGGTTGGAGGTATGTATATGGATGCTGCCCCTGATAACCTTGAGCTTTTAGATATCAGTGAACTTTACAGATAAGAAGACACAGATTCCTCCATCTTACACCCCCAACAGAATCAGCCTATTTCTGCCTGGAAACAAAACAAAGGTCTCATCTGAGGTGGAGCTCTCTCAGAATGATGTTTGTCCTCTCTAGAATTCTCCCATTTATTTTCTTTTTTAAAAACATTTATTTGTTATCATCATAATCTTGTTTATATTACAATGAATTGCATATAACTTTACAGTGTATTACATTGTTTTTTGAAAGGGAATGCCATGCATGTCAGTCAATAATGAGACATTAAAATCCCCACTTCATCATTCAATAAATTTTTATTGTTTTTCCCGACCATTAGTATTATTGTTCCAATTATTTTTCTTTAACCATTCAATCACTATTTCTCATTTTGCTTGTAAAAAGACTTTACCCAACATTAATTATTTCTCACACCAGTCTAGTTGAGAATACTATACACGTCATCATCAACAGGTAATAAGCCATATCTGTGTCCCACTAATGTCATGCCTCTCTATTTGTTCTCTTGCTAACTTTCTCTATCCTCTTCTCTGCACCCCCCCATTCCACATCGTCTTATTTTTGTTAAGTATTTTCACTTATTTTATGCTCCAATATTTTGCTCTCTACCATAGAATGTGGATAGTCGGTATATATTAAGTGCATACATACAATATATTTCTTTTGTTTTTTTTTGGAGAGGTTTTTGCCATAGGGTGGTGCACTCGCCAGACAGACAGAGAGAGACAGAGAGATAGAAAGCGAGAAATCACCTCCCCAGGGGGGATGGCCATGCCGCAATTGCTTCTCCTCCACTCTCCTCTCGGGATCTTGGGTACACACGCACATGCACCCGGCGTGAGTTTTAAGCCACCGGGTTCGGGACGCGAACCATGGTTGACTACATGGGAGTCCAGCGACATAGCCATTACGCTAACTGCTGATTCCCATACAATATATTTCTTTCATAGCCTGGCTTACTTCACGCAGCCATACATCATCCATATTTGACCACTTTCTATCAAATGACAGGGTCTTATTTTTTATGGCTGAATAGTATCCCATAGAGTATATATGCCACACTTTTTCAATCTATTCATTAGTTCGTGGACATTTAGGTTGGTTCCATGTCTTGGCGATCATGAATAATGCTACAATAAACATTGATGTGCAAGCACTTTTGTGACTGAGCTTTCTCCTGTCCTTTGGGTAGATACCCAGAAGTGAGATTGCTGGGTCAAATGGTAGTTCTATTTGTAGATCTTTGAGGAACCTCCATATTGTTTTCCACAGTTGCTGAACCAGTTTACATTCCCACCAACAGTGTAGGAGAGTTCCCTTTTCACCACATCCCTGCCAAAACTTACCACTTTTTATATTCTTCATCTTTGTCATTCTGAGGGGGGTTAGGTGGTATCTCATTGTGGTTTTTATCTGCATCTCCCTTATGATGAGGGATGTTGAGCATTTCCTCATATGCTTTTTGGCTGTTCATATGTCTTCCTTAGAGAGATTTTCGTTCAACTCATTTTCCCATCTTTTAATTGGGTTATTCTTTGTTTTTTTGTATACTGCACCTGAGTTCCCTGTGTATTCTGGTTATCAGTCCCCTGTCTGAAGCACATTTTACAAAAATATTTTCTCATTCTGAGGGTTGTCAGTTCACACTTGTTTCTGTGTCCTTTGCTGTGCAGAAACTTCTTAGCCTGATATAGTCCCACTTGTCTATTTTAGGGATTATTGCCTGTGCTTTGGG
>NW_006199230.1:1380021-1406565 GCF_000334495.1 Tupaia belangeri chinensis
TTTTTTATGTCACTTTCAATGTCTTTTTTAAGATTCTCGTAGTTTTCTTTATAAAGGTCTTTGACTTTCTTAGTTAGGTTTATCCCTAGATATCTTATACATCTTGTGGCTACGGTGAAAGGGATTCCATTCTTCAGCTCTGCTTCGTTCAACTTGTTGTTCATAAATAGAAATGCTATAGATTTTTGGATATTGATTTTGTATCCTGCCACTTTACTGTATTCACTTATTACTTCAAGAGGTTTTTTCATGGAGACCTTTGGATCTTCTAAGTATACCATCTTGTCATCTGTGAATAAAAATATTTTCAACTCTTATTTGCCTATTTGAATGCCTTTTATATTGTTCTCTTCTCTGATTGCAATAGCTAAGACATTAAAGAGCAATGGAGGAAGTGGGCAGCCTTGCCTAGTACCCGCTTTTAGTGGAAAAGCTTTCAGCTTTCCCCCATTTAGTATAATGTTAGCTGTAAGTTTTTCATTGATGGCTTTTATTGTTTTGAGAAATGACCCTTCTATACGAATCTTATTGAGGCTCTTAATCACAAAAGCATGTTGTATTTTATCAAATGCTTTCTCTGCATCAATTGAGATGATCATATGGTTTTTATCTTTCTTTCTGTTAATGTGGTGTATTACATTTATGGTCTTGTGTATGTTGAACCACCCTTGCATCCCTGGGATAAAACCTACCTGGTCGTGATGAATGATCTTTGTTATATGTTGTTGGATACGACTTGCGAGTATCTTGTTGGGGATTTTTGCATCTATATTCATCATTGATATCGGTCTATAGTTTTCCTTTCTTGTCATGTCCTTATCTGTTTTGGGGATGAGGATGATGGAGGCTTCATAAAATGAATTTGGAAGGTTTCTTTCCTTTTGAATCTTTAGAAATAATTTTAGTAGGCTAGGGGTTAACTCTTCCTTAAAAGTTTTGTAGAATTCAGAAGTGAAGCCTCCCACTTACTTTCATTTCTTCATTTCTCAGTATAGCACAAGTAAGGAAATTCTGTCTATCATGTGGGAAAAAAATAACAATACTCTAAGGAGAAGTTGCAATTTTTGGCTAAAATATACCTGCATAAACTAGGAAAATGTTTGTACAAATGGTAAAATATAGACTTGAATTATATTCAAGGATATATTAGTGACATTCTCTCATAAGGCAGAATTTAGCATCCTGATATACACACATGAAATTGGTTCTAATATAGGACTAGGCTAGATTCTCAAAGGTTGAATGCAATGATGGCCTACAGTTGAAATTGCCAGCACCACTTTGACCATGTATTGA
Organism: Tupaia belangeri chinensis; assembly: GCF_000334495.1. NCBI lineage: Eukaryota > Metazoa > Chordata > Mammalia > Scandentia > Tupaiidae > Tupaia > Tupaia belangeri. Next base: position 1,381,318 of record NW_006199230.1, read on the forward strand.
GGAAAAGTCTGAAGACTAACCAGTCATCAAGTTAGGGTGGATATATTACGTGAACTCAAAATACCTATTACTACCTCTTTTCCTAGAAAAGCCCAAGACCCCCTTCTTGAGTCATGAAAGCATGAACTGGAGAAGAGATATCACCATTAGTAAAAAGAATAGAAGTGGTTATTCTGCACTGACCAGACTTAAATTTGAATGGTCCTCGTAAGCACTTGGATCTACACCCCTCGTCCTACAGTACTGTGGTTTTAAATAAAAATTCAACTAATTTTATCATTTTCACCAGGTATTTTTGTCTGAAAATGAAAATGGTGGAAGAGTGATAAAGTTTCAAAGTTTCTCACTGGCAAAATAATCAAAAAGGATATAAATTCAAAGAAGTGTAGTGAGGAAATAAATTCAAAGAAGTGTCACAAAACATCACTAAAATGATTAAAGATTGAAAAATGGCTGAATCATAATGTAAGCCATGTAAGAATGAAAATCTAGTACTGGTTGAGTATTAAAGTGCTGAGGTGACAGAGGACACATTGAGGAGCTTCAGAGAAAGGGTTCATTATAAATAATAGAGGCTGTAGTCAAAGATTGTCATTTCAAAATTGAAAACCGTAGCATTGGATCATGTCTAAGAGGTAGCAAGATTCAAAATGTAAAGCCAAAATTATGGGTAGTTGATTTGAAGGGAAAAAAAGGATAAAGTGGAAGAAATAAAGGAGCTATGTGACTGTCGTGGCAGAAGCAGTCTTGAGGAAGCATGTGACTCTGACTAGAGAATGAAACGCATTATATCACAAAGAATGGAAGGAGAGACTTGGAGATACGTACCAGATGGCCCATCAGGCCGACTCACAGAGAAGCGGTGGGAGAAAGAATAATGAGGACTGCCAACGATTGTGCTTCCTCCCTCCTAAAGCTAAACTCACATGCTGTTTCTTTGTTGTTTTTTTAAGTTCATTTTATTTATAGATCTCTCCTATGATCAAGAGAGACAGTGAGAGTAAGACACAGAAGGAGAAACAGAGAGAAGCACATTCTATCGTGTCTTAATGCCGTGATCCACTTTTTAGCCTGTCTTGGGTCATGGGTTTCACACATGCCTGTGCACGTAGGGAAGTCTCTGAACTTAAACTGGGAGCCTTCCCCCTGGGTTAGCCTTGTAGAGTCAGGGTTACTGTTATGATACCGTCTGGCACCTAAAGCACTCTTTAGTGAAAACAGTAAGAAAAATAAAATATCATCTTACTCTGATACAATTTTAAAATATGTTTTTGTTCAGCTTATAGTGTTTTTTATTTTTCATTTTAGGAGTAGAGAAAGTAGGTTCATTCTCACTATTCATATGGCTTACTGTCAGTATTTTATGAAAATTTAGTTTATAATTGCCATTATTGTTATTGTTTAAAATATATGTTAAAACAAAATTTGATCCTGATGTTTATAAAATCCTGAAAGAACCCCTGTTCATCTTCAGCATTCAGCAAAACCTACCTTAAAAACCAGTACCATATATGCTTTCTTTAACCCAGCTCAAACACATTTTTAAGAATTATTTAATTTTATTGATTCATTCATTTATTTTAATCTGACCAGAGAGAGACACATAGAGAGAAAGACAGGGAAAGTGAGAAAGCAAGACACCAGGTCCAGGATTCAAACCATGGTCTACCATGTGGGAGTGTCCAGCACCTAAACCACCACGCCACCTGCTGGCCCCTCAAACACATGTTATAAATGAGTTATGTTTGTTTTGTAAAGGACAAAATGAATCTCAGTGAGTAAAGTAATTTGCTGAAAATCATGCAGCCTAGGAGTGCAAATACAGGACTTAAATCCAAGTCTATGACATCAAATCTTTTTGATGGAGGCTTCAGGTTACTGTTTGAGTAGTACTCGTTAGAGTACTATTTAAGTACTATTATTTGAGTAATACTTGAGTCCTCTGAACAGCCAAAAAGTTATTGATTTGGTCTTGGCCTCCATTTAATATATATATATAGTAAAGAAGAAACGGTGTGCCCTTTTTCTTCTCTGATCATTTGTATATTCTTTATCCAGCTGATACTAGTGTTGGGATAAAGTTTTGTTGAGTATTTACTATGAACATTAAAGTCATGTCATGACCCAAAATTCTCTCTGTAAGAAAGATGTTTCACACAAGGCTCTTGTGCCTATTTATTCTCCTTTTAGAGACTTGCACACATTTCCTTCAAAATGGAATCTCTGTAAATTGTTGCTCAGTTGAATTAAGGAAGAAGAGAGTCATGAACTGATACTAAGAGGTATGTCTTGGTGAGATGCTTCATTGTGAGTACTAAGAGGATGCAATGGGTCTAAATTCTATCAAGAATCCCCTGATATAAAGAGAAGTAAGAAAATGAGAGATGCAAAGAAAATAACTTCTGCCAACTTTACATTTTTCTGGTCAATCTGCTAATAAATTGAATATCAGTGTTAAGACAAGACATATTGACAATTGCTATATATTTACATATTTTTTCTGTGATGTGACTATATTTCTCTTTCTATACACAGAAATGTGTAGGAACATACAAAGGGACTTCAAAAAGATTGGGAAAAATGGAATTAAAGCATGAATTGAATTTGGTGAAAACAAAATGACATTTAAGCACTTTTCTCATAACATGCATTTTAGTTGAACTTTTTGAAGACCACTCATATTTAGAGAGAAGTGAGACTAAAGAAAAGTGGAAAAAAAGGGTCTTTGCAGATAAGAAAGTAAGCCATGGGAAATGGAAACCCATTCCTGGATAAAGTAAAACTTAAATGAAAAAGTAGAGAGATGTGGGAACCTTCAGGAAAATTTCCACCCTAGAGACCTTGTAACTAGACATGTGTTCATGAACTTACAGTGGAGCTTAGAAACTGTGTGACTGAGGGTCTGGGTGGTGACATGACCCAAGGTGCTTGGAGACAGCAGTCCCTGTCACGGGTTACAGGTGCATCTCTGTAAGGCAGGTGGTGAGAGCTAGGGAAGATTTTCTGCCTCCTTCCAGATCTTAGTGACCTTAGTGTATGAAGTACAGAGTAAAGGAGCTTGTTCAGGTGAAGATGCATCTAGCTGTGCCTAGCAGAGAAATGAAGTTGGCTCTTATAGTGTATTTCTACAAAAGGAAGGCCCAAAACAAAAATGACAAAGTCCTCCAGGTGAAGAGAAGAGTGAGTTTTGTGGATATATTTTCACAGGGATTCTCAGCATCTAAACACTTAATTCAAATTTTATTTACTCTCTTAAACAATGGGGAGACATGAAAGGGCTTTGGCTTTAAAAACATGACTGTGATTGCTATGCCAGGCATGGAGAAACGTCTTCAGAGGCGGAAGGAACATTAGGAGGGTTTTGCAATTGTCCAGAAGAGAGATGATAAGAACCTGGACACTTATTACTAGATATCTATGCTATGCAGTATTTTCTTTAATTAAACTTTCTAGTGTAACAGTGGAGGAGGAGAGATTGTTCTATATTTTATGGCTATCCAAGAGTGCTAACAAAAGAGAGTACTCTACCCAGCAACAGTCAATAAAAAAATAATTTCTGCAGAAATTCATAAGTGCTTGAAGAGATGAAGTGGTCATACATGTAAATAACTGCTCTGACAGAGCCTTTCACATAAGTGTATCTAGGAGTAAAATGGTAAAACAAGGTAAAATACAAGTAATATCTAGATGATAAAAGAAGGTGGTAAAATATAGGCATTTACTGTTTCTAAAGTTTGAACAGCTTTCCTCTGTGAATAAGCTACATGGTAGAGTACGCACAAAGATTCTCCTAATGCCGTTGAATATTAACTGCCTATGCATGAGTGAGCAGATTGTTAAACAATTAAATTAAGTGCAATTCAGACACTAAGAAAGTGGGGACATCTGAAATAAATCTATTAATTATTAGCTGCATCAGAAGAGTCTTTAGATCAAAATAAACAAAGTGGTAAATTAAATTCCACCTGTTGGAACATTGAATGCTGCAGACTTAATTTGCAAGTGAAAATGTGGAAGTTGAAGAGTAAAGTCACAAATTTTTATTTATCTTTTTCTATGTACTGTGTCATGGAAAGAATAGTGAAGGTATTGAGGAAAAGACTAAAATAATCATTGAGGTGTTTCTGTAAAGGTTTGGGCATGATGGCAGCAAGTAAAAATTGTGGTAGCACTAACAACTAAGTGAATGCAATAAAATAATATTTTAAGTTCTTTTGCTTTGAAATTAGGAGGCTTTTCTAGTATAAATGTTTTCAAAAAGATAAATAATATATCTAAACAAAATGTTCCTTCATGGCTTCCACTTTAAATATAATTAATTTATAAAAACACAAATGTGAAGTTTATATGTAAAAGCTATGTTGCAACATTATGGCCACATACCATGGGGGCCAAGCCACACACCTAATCCATAAACGAAAGCATACACAGTTTTGTCTGTGTGAAACACTGACCATTTCATAAGGAAATAAAAGCAAGTGACTCCTACAGATCTCTGTATATCATCTTTTGCTTTACAGTTCTGTGGAGTTGTTTCGGTCCTACAAAGTAGATCTGAAAAGAATATTATATTGGAGTGGAATAGTAACATTCATTTATTTCTATAGCAATCAAAGGGTTTTTAAATTTAACTTTATTTATTATTGTCATTATTATTTCAATATAACCAGAGAAAGAAAGTGATAAGGCAGCCAACAGGTCCAGGACTTAAACCACAATCAGTCATGTGGGAGTTCAGTGCCTTTAACCACATGTCACCTGCCAGCCCCAGGATGGCTTATATTTTTTTTATTTTTTATTTATTTTTTGGGGGGGAGAGGTTTTCGCTATAGGGCGCATGTACTCGCCAGACAAACAGAGAGTCATAGAGACAGAAAGCGAGAAATCACCCCCCAGGGAGGATGGTCGTGTCGCAATCCCTTCTCCTCCATTCTCCTCTTGAATTCTTGGGCACACATGCACATGCGCCCGGTGTGAGTTTTAAGCCACCGGTTCTGGGACACGAACCTTGGTCAACTACATGGTAGTCCAGCGACATAGCCATTACGCTAACTGCTGGTTCCCCAGGATGGCTTATTTTAAAAACACTTCCTGGACCCTCATTTCCTTTTATAAAATGAACAATCTCTATGTGTGCTTTACATAATGAATACATCTAGTCCAACAGCGTTTTTAAATTTTTTTCTTTTCATGTTAAGAATATTTTTTGTTTTGAGTTTTGCCTTTTCTGAAAAGAGATAAAATGTGATGCAAATTCCTTAAAGTTAAGCAGTCCAGAGCTCCACTTATAAGTGAATTTAAATAGATACGAGTAAATTAATTTAGTATGTATTATTTGCCCAAAAGAAACATATGTCTATATTCAATAAACCAAAATGATAGTTTTATGAGCAAAAAAGTTTTGTATTATATATAAAATACTCCTAAATTTAAAATTTAATTTTAGGCAGATTAAGGGGCAATAAAATGCAAATATTTGAAACTCTTAGAAAACTCAATTTTGATAGATTATATTCTTCTGAGACAACTAAAATAAATGAAGTATGAGGTAGAAAATAATGTGCACATTTCAGAATAGTGGATCTCACCTATGCAAATGCAGCTGTTCAACTGGATGCAAAAGAGTGAAAAAGAGAAACACATTTAGTATAGGTAATTCAGTCTGTCTTTTTGCCAGTCACCAGGATAAACATGAGAAAAATATCAATCCATACTTTACCCTACCTGGTCCCTGTTTCCTGATTCCTCTCAGAGTAAGTACATCTCACTGAACTAAGTAACTTTAGAACTTGAAAGTACCTATGCTTCATCCAGTGTGGCTCCTGCATATAAGCTAACTACTTGATATGATGTACGATGAAGAAATGGTGACTTAGTCCCAATCTGATGGGAAAACAAAGGCCTGCGTTTGGTGTTTGTAATTGAGGGTAGATTCTTTACTTTAAGTGAAGTGCTTCTCTAAGGGGTCTGTATTACCTTTCTTCTGCTGTTGTAACAAAGTACCACAAACTGGAGGCTCTAAACAAGAGAAATTTATTCTCTCACAGTTCTGGAGGCCAGAAGTCAGAAATCAAAATGTCAGCAGGGCTGTGCTTCCTCTGAAGGTTCTAGTAGGGGATCTATTTCATGCCTTCTGGTCTTGTCAAGAATCTTTGGTGTTCCTTGGCTTAAGTACGCATCACTCATATCTCTGGCTCCACTGTCACATAGTTTCTCCTTGTGTCACTCTGTGTCTCTTCTCCTATATTTACAAAGATATGAGTTATATTATAGCAGTGTCTACATAATGACTTCATCTTAACTTGGTTATATCTGCAAAGATCTTACAGTTGTTCTTATCTGCAGTTTTCCTTTCTGAAGTTTTAGTTACCTAAAGTCAACAATAGTTCAAACTTACCTAATAGAAATTCCAGAAATAAAAGATTCTAAAATTTAGTGTGCCATTCTGAGTCACACAATGGAACCTTGCATGATCCCACTGTATCTGCCAAGGACATGAATCATCCCTTCGTCCAGTGTCCCCACACTATCTGCACGATCAGTTCTGATGGCCTCTTAGTTGCTCCCTCTGCTATCAGATCAACTGTCATGGTATCAAAGTGCTTTTGTTCAAGAATGCTTAGTTCACTTAATAGTGACTCCAACGTGCTTGAGTAGCGATGCTGGCAATTCAGATCTACCAAAGAGAACCCCTAAAGGGCTTTCTTTAAGGGAAAATGTAAAAGTCTTGACTTAATAAGAAAAGGAAAATAAATATATGCTGAAGTTGCTAAAATATATAATAAGATTTTGTTTTTCTTGGGGCGGGGGGGAGAGAAGTTTTTGCTATAGGGCGCGTGTGCTCGCCAGACAGACAGAGAGAGACTTAGAGACAGAAAGCGAGAAATCACCTCCCAGAGGGGATGGCCATACCACAATCCCTCCTCCTCCATTCTCCTTTCAGGATCTTGGGCACGCACGCACAGGCGCCCAGCATGAGTTTTAAGCCACCGAGTCCGGGACACGAACTGGGGCCGACTACATGGGAGTCCAGCAACATAGCCATTACACTAACTGCTGGTCCCTGTAATAAGATATTTTAAGAGATGAAGAAAGAGACCACGTTTACATGACTTATTACCACACATTGTTATAATTGTTATTTGATTACTAGTTACTGTTATTTTTATCGTACTGCTCCTACTTTGTAAATTAAATTTCTTACAGTGTAGCCAGGCTACTATAGGAACGAAAGTAACTCCAGATTAAACCTACAATAGTAGATTAATCTCTTAACTAAGCATGACTTTAATGAGATTTTGCAGAGAACAGGGATTGGACTGCAACTCAAGAAGCATCTCTGATGATCAGGTCCCGACAGCCCAGTCACAGCTGAAAACAACCCTGATGTTCACAGTCTCCTCTGATTTACCAGTCAAGAAAATGATGAACTGCTGTGTTAGGCAAAATGGCATGTAATCCCACCCAACTTTATCCCTTTAAAAGCCGGGTTAGAAGTAACAAGATGGTCTTTGGACAGTAGTTCTTCCTCTTCTCAGGTTGCTGACCCCCGGAATAAGCTATCTTTCCTTCGCACCAACACTAGTCCCTTGCGTGTTGTTTACCAAGCTGCAAGCAGCCAAACTTGGGTTTGGGACCAACTGTATCTGTTAAAATAGGTATGTGTTAATATGCATAGGAAAACAAAATATATGTAGAATTTGTACTATGTACAGTTTCAGACAACCACTAGGGTCTTCGAAATGTATCCACTGTGGATAGGGAGGGAGGACTACTCTATTTCTAAACGAGGTCACATTCACAAGTGAGAATTAGGACTTCAGCAGATTTTGGGGCAGGAGAGCTTACAATTCAACCCACTACAGGATCTTACTGTTAATTAAGATGGTGAACTTTTTGTTGTTGTTTTATTTTGTTTTTATTTGTCTTTTATACTGATTTTAGAGCTGAATTTCTATTTAAAATGTAACTTTATGGGACATAAATGTAAAGGTACCAGAAAGAAGCCATTTATCTTGTATTAAAATTTATCTTGTATTAAAATTCTCTTCCAAGAAGTACCATTCATTCTTGTGGTCTATGAGTGAATTATACATTTTCTTAACTATCTAACTAGTACCAGCATCCTGGAGAAGATGAGAGAATTCTTTTCATCTTGATATGCCTATAGATTTTTAGCTGTTTTGTTGATATCTGCTCTACCTATTTCTAAGCAGACAGTAATAAAGGACCAACATTTAAGGCTAGTTCAACCTCATTTAAGTTTAATCCAACTACATAATTACACACAATGAAAAAATAAACCAAGCAAGTGCTCAGTATCTGAAAAGAAACAGCACTCTTGAGAAATCTTTTCCTCTCTTTGTTTATAGTGAGCTTTAAATTGAATGAATCTTCAAAAGATAGAGCAAAAGCTCACTGATATCAAAATAAGCTGTAAGGGCAGATTCATTATTATTCTTTTTAAATAACTAAAATCATTCTAAGTATCTCTTTAAGAAAAGTACTGATTATGGATTGAGTCTGGATCAAAGAGCTTAAGTATAAATCTTAGTTCTGTTAATTACTAAGACAAATTTCCCTTCTGTAAAATGGGTATCATAAAGAAACAAATATCATGAAGTATCAAATGGATGAAATAATACGAGGGGGAAACTTAATACAATTGCTGGCACGGAATAAATGTTTAATATATAGGAATACTTATGTGGAAATAAATGTTCTTTCCAAAACTGCTTGTCTAATATGTACATTTTCCCATGTTGCTTCAGGCTGGAGTCTGAATTCATTAGTAAGATAAATCAGGCATTATTACTGATTTCAAGGATCTGTTATTTCAAGAGAGAATGATCATAATTTAATATTTATTTATTTATTTTGAAGAGGTTTTTGCTAAAGGGCACATGCACTCACCAGAAAGAGAGAAACAGAGAGATAGAAAGCAAGAAATCACCCCCCTCCTCCAGGGGAGATGGTCACACCGCAATCCCTTCTCCATTCTCCTCTCAGGATCTTGGGCACCCATGCACACATGCCCAGGGTGAGCTTAAGCCAACCGGGTCTAGGACTCGAACCACAGTCAACTACATGAGAGTCCAGCAACATAGCCATTACAACAACTACTGATCCCCATAATTTAAAAACTCGGCACTAAAAATGTGTCACATACGGTGAAGACATGAAGGATATAAGTAGAGTCTACAAAGGTATTTCCTAGGAAAGCTGAAAAGAGCAAGATCTGGTTGACTGGAACCTGCATGTGTGCTGCATTGCCTCTGAATCTGCCAGGAAGAGAACATCTTCAGTGTCTTCTCCAGTGAATTACACTGACTTATGTACATATATACTATGCTTTATGAGATATTAGAGTAATTTCCCAGAGTGTCTTTTTCTTTTTTCTTTAAAGAGAGATTTTGTTTTGCTGTAGGACATGAGAAATGAGTGCTTGGTGGAGAGACAGAGACAGAGAAAGAAAGCAAGAAATCCACCCCCACCCAGGGGGATGATCATGCCTCAATCCCTTCTCCTCCAGTCTCCTCTCATGATTTTGAGCATGCACACTCACATGCCCAAAATGAGTTTTAATTTGCCAGGTCCAGAATTCGAACCACTGTAGACTATGTGGGAGTCCAGTGACATAACCATTATGCCATCTTCTGGTCCTACCCAGAGTGGTTTTGACTGTACATTATTTTTGCCTAATGCCCTGACATTAGAATCAACCTCATCACATAAGATAACATAATTTTACAATTTTTTAAAAAACAAACCAAAACAAAAATCCTTGACATGTAATTCCACTTCCATGAGTAGATGCTCAGAAAATAATTAAGGAGGGAACCAGCAGTTAACGTAATGGCTATGTCACTGGACTCCCACGTGGTCGACCGCGGTTCGCGTCCTGGACCCGGTGGCTTAAAACTCACGCCAGACATGTGTGCATGAGTGCCCAAGATTCCGAGAGGAGAATGGAGGAGAAGGGATTGTGGCGTGACCATCCCCCCCGGGGGGTGATTTCTTGCTTTCTGTCTCTATGTCTCTCTCTGTCTGTCTGGTGAGCGCACGTGCCCTATAGCAAAAAAAAAAAAAACCTCTCCAAAAAAAAAAAAAAAGGAAAAGAAAATAATTAAGAATAAGCACCAATATTTAGTTATAATCCCATTTATTTCAAGCATATATATAAAAGCAAAAACTGGGAAAAAACAACATATGTTCAACTACAGAAGATTTGCTGAATATGTATTTTATTTAAATATAATCCATAGAACTAGTCATTTAATAATATTACAAAATTATAAATAACAAAATTAGAATGTACTTATGATATTTTTAGTGATGGTAACAGATTGCAAAATAGCATACGCTAATTTTATTTATGGAAAAAACAGTATAAATCATATGTACATAGAAAAAACCTGTCAGAAGATATATTAAGAGGAATTTTAATTTTATTTTGCTTACATATGTTTCACAATTTTTCTATACATATTTAAGGAGATTAATGTTAAAATCTTCTTACAAGTGAATCACATAATATGGTTTTATAGCCACAATCTGAAACTATATATTTGTTCAGTGAAAATTCATTTATTAGCTTCAGATATCTGATACACTTTTTAAATATGGAGTTTCAATTTTTTTTTAATGTTAGAAAGGATTTTGTGACTTTTAGTTTTTGTTGCGTTCCCTTGTTTAAGTTTTCTTTAGGGAGTTCTGTTTCTGTATGTTAGATCTTAAATTATTGTTAATACTTGTCACTTCTTCAGATTTTTTTATATATTTTGCTTAATTTCTTTTTAATTTAAAGAATATTTCTCCTCTTACATTTCTCTTAAAGCAATGTATTTTGTTTATTTTCTCTTTTGTACTCTCTTAATTTTTAATCTTAAATTTTAAAAAAAATCTAACCATTCTGTTTTAGTTCTATCATCTTGCTTCTGCGTTTTTCTTATTTCAATTTAAGTTGTTCTTTAATGTGTTGTATCAATGTATTCATGTTTTTAGTTAATTTTGAATTAGAAAGTTACACAGCTGTTAGTTCTGTCCTGTGGACTTGTCCTTTTCGGACAATGAAAATGTAGGAATTTTATTTTGTCCCTTATTCTCTTTTTTTATGGTCACAGTGTTCTTACTTGATTCTGATATATTTCTATTGCTTATTTTTATGCAAAATTAGTTTCTGAAATTTTAGAGGAAAGCTTGAATTGATGTAGCTTTTCTCACTTCACAGAGCTCCTTCTGTTGTTTTTGTTCAGTGTTCAAAATTGTGACAATTTGCTTCCTCAAATTTCTGTTTTTTTTTTCCCCCTGTCCCAGTCTCCAGCCTATACACCATTACCTGCACATTTTTTTTCTTTTCCTTCTAATTGTCTATTTCCTGCTCCATTTCAATTTCCTACCTCCAGTTTCTTTATGGTGTAGGTATTTTTTTTTTTTCTAAGAGCATTTTAACCAGTCAGTTTCAAAGAGTCATGGGACTTTTGTTTTGTTTGTTGTTTGTTATTTATTGTTGTTGTTGTTGGGTTTTTGCCATAGAGTTCATGTGCTTGCCAGAGACAGACAGAGGGCAAGTGAGAAATCACCTGCCAGGGGGATAGCCATGCCACAACCCCTTCTTCTCCAGTCTCCTCTTGGGATTTCAGGCATGCACACACATACACGTGGCATGATTTTTAAGCCACCAAATCCAAGACTTGAATCACAGTGAACCATGTGGGAGTTCAGTACTGAACCACTATGTAATCCACTGGCCCTTAGTGTCGGGATTTTTATCATCTTACCTCAGTCTGTTTTCACTCACTGGTTATTGGACTAGACTAAAGATCCCCATTTTACCTGCTATTCTTAAATTAGCCCAATATGATTTCCAGTAACGAACTGGTGGCTGTTTTAATGTTCTCCTGCCCTCAGGTATGTCACTTGCCCTGTTGCTACTCTCTGCTGTCTCCCACAGAGATACTGGTACCAGGTAATCTTGTGGATGTTATTGAACTTATCTTACATTGTGGTTTGTAAAGAAATCTGGTCACTTTGTTTTGTGATAAATGCTGTCTGGAGCTTGCTTTACTTTTAATTTTTAAAGTCTTTTTTGTTCTGTTTTTATATGGGAATTGAGAAAGACTCACAAATGTAACACTGTAAATTGTCAGAAAAGTGAATAAAAAAGAATCACCTCTAGAAAACAGTAAAAGAAGAAAATATGGATACACCAAGCAAGAATTCTATAACCTTTGACCATGTATAGATAATGTGCGTATTAGGATTGTCCGGAGAAATAAAACCAAGATGATGATATGTGTGTATGTGTGTGAGATAAGAGTATTTCAGGAATTGCCTCAAGTGACTGTGGATGATGGCAAGTTCAAAATCTGCAGGATAGACCAGTAGGCTGGAAACCCAAAGAAGAGTTGTAGTTCATGTTCAAAAGCAGTCTTTGCAAAAAATTCTCTCTCATTTGGGGAGGTCATTCTGTTTTTGTAAGGTCGCTTGACTGAATAAAGCTCACCGCATTCTGAAAGGTAATCTACTATACTCAAACTCTCCTGAATAAAAGATTAATTTCTTCCAAAAAATACTTTCCCCAAATCATGGATACTGTGGGCACCCTGGTCTAGCCGAGATGGCACATCAAACAATGATCACAATTTGTTTAATTAAAATATGCAGATAATGGAGCCAGAAGGTGGTATAGTGGTTAGGGTGCTGGACTCCCACATGGCCAACCATGTTTCACATCCCAGAACTGGTGACTTGAAAACCATGCCAGGGGCATGCCCAAAATCCCAGGAGGAGAATGGAGGAGAAAGGATTGCAACATGGGCAAGTGATGTCTCACTTTCCCTCTCACTGTCTTTGTCTATTTCCACCTTCCTTGTTTGCTTTTTAACTTTAAAATATTCTTATAAATGTAGTCTTAATTATTCACTTAATATTTTTATTAACCAATTATATATGTGTGTGTGTGTGTGTATGTGTGTGTGTATGTGTATATATATATATATTCCCTATACTATAGGCAAAGTAAAGCAAGGATTCAACTTCTCTTTTGGATATTAATGGAAACATGGAATCATACCTAGAAACATATGAGAAATAACATCTCCAATTTGCATCTCTAAGAAAACATCAGTAGCAATCCAAACCTTAGCCTTGGTGCTAATATTATCTGAGGGTACCTTACTTCTGCAACTATTAGAGGGTAAGTCTACTCGCAAAGTCATGTATTAAATGGGGACTGTTCTAAATCACTTACTAGTTATAGCTGGAAATATAAAAACTGTTTTTTCAGTTCACATACACCAAGATGCTACAATGCTGAGAGGCCACACCCTGCTGTACCGTGCACTGCAGTGTAGTCTGCTGTAAACCCCATCCCGAACCTGAAATGAAAATGACTATAGTAAAGTGTACCACATGCTGTAGCAATTTCATTAAAATAGAAATAATGATCAGTTAATCAAGCAGATAGGTATAGTTGTAGAAAGATTTTCTACAACTCAAAATATGCAGCTCTGGAACTGATTCCTCACCTATATCTCACCTATATGTGTCTCCAAACAGAATATGGCAGAACTGGTCAGGCCAATTTCCTTCATACTACAAAGCAAAGTTTTTTGACTCATAAGCAGACCAATTGGTATTTTCCTTCAGTAATTAAGACTGTATTCAGGATTTTGTAATTCGGTTGCTTTACACGTCTTTATAGGATCCATTGCCTATAGAGAGAACTTTTTTAGGCCCCTGTTGTATATAATCCACCATGACATATCTCTGAAATAGGTGACAATCAAATTAATATTTTTCTTATTTGGCCTGAGGTTTTAGAACTGTTCTCCTCATATCTTTTATTTATTTTATTTTTATTTTTTTAAAGGTTTTGCCATAGGGTGCATGTGTTTTCCAGAGAGAGACCAAGAGAGACAGTGAGAGGGAAAGTGAGAAATCACTTCCTAGGGGTGATAACTACACTGCAATCCCTTCCTCTCCATTCTCTTCCTAGAATTTTGGGCATTAACCTGGAGTGATTTTCAAGCCACTGGTTCTGGGATGTGAACCATGGTCTGTCATGTGGGAGTCCAGTGCCCTAACTATTATGTCTCATGCTGGCCTCAATATCTACATCTTAGTTAAACAAACTGTGATCACTGTTTCATGCATCAACTTGGTTAGACAATGGTACCTACTGTATCCCTGATTTTGGGAAGGTATATTTTTAGAAGAAATTAAGATTTTAATAAGGAGAGTTTGAGTATAGCAGATCACATTTCATAATATGATATACTTTATCCAGTCAAGTGAAGTGAAGACCTTAAAAAAAAGGATGTCTTCCCCAAATGAGAAAGAATTCTTTCCAAAGACTGCTTTTGAACTTGAACTACAACTCTTCCCTTGGTTTCCAGCCTACTGGTTTATTCTGCAGAGTCTGGACTTGCCATCATCCATAGTTACAGTTTAAGGGACTTAAACACACTCTATCTCTTTCTCACACACATACACACATCATCTTGGTTCTGTTTCTCTGGAGAATCCTAATACACTCATTATCTATACATGGTCAAAGATTATAGAATTTTTGCTAGTTATGTCCGTAGCTTTTTCCTATTACTTTTTTATGTAGGTAATTTTTTTGTTCCCTCTTCTGACAATTTGTAGTTGATATTTCAGGTAAGACCTACTCCTTGGTAGAAATCTATGCCCACATAAAAAGGTCATTAGGACTGTTCTACTCTAAGTCTTGAGAAAAATAAAAACAACTTATATTTATTTTATTTTTAAAATTTTATATTATTATTGTAAGAACACTCACCATCTACTTCCTTAACAGTCTTTAGGTGTGCAATACATTTGTCCTGAGTATAGGCAAAATGTTCATTGTTATTGATCATTTTTATTAGATGGTGTATTCATTTGCCAGAGAGAAACAGAGGGAAAGAACAGAACACCTTCCATGAGAAATGGTCATGAAGGAGTCCTTTCTCCTCCATTTTTCCTTTCTTCTTGGATTTGGGGCATACACACATCTATGCCAGCTGTGTTTCTTGATCCACTGTGTCTGGGACTGAAACCATGTGGGTCGGCCATATGGGACCTGGCTGCATTAACCCATAGGCTATAGAGCCAGCTTGTTACAATGCTGTTTAGTAGCTGTCTAAAGGTTATTCATCACACTTAACTGAAACCTTATGCCTGTTGATTAGAAACTCCCCATTTCTCTCCTCCCCCAGCCCTTGGCAACATCTTGCCACTCCTTGAGTCTATAAATTATTTTAGATATCTCATGTAAGTGGGATCATGAATATTTTACCTCTGATTAGCTCATTTTCCTAGATAGAGGAAATGTAAGATGCAAGAGACCTACAGAAAGGTTGAGGTATAAGGGAAAAGTGGAAGAAGCAAAATTTCAAGCCTACTTCTAGGCTAGACTCTGAACAGAAATTGCAAAAGGAGATAGTATAGGTTACTTGTGGCCTGTTCATGCTTTCCAGGATAGGTAACGAGAAAGAAATTCATGAATCATTTCCATAAATATTCATAAGAATATAAATCTCTGCATATTTTCTAATATATACACATGCACACATGTATACAGTATGTAATATATACACACATATATGTGCACTTACATGTACTCACATGGAAATAACTAGCCAAAGATATATGATTTTGAGATTCTGGATATTTTATATTACAAGACAAAGTGACAGTGATAAGTTCTGGCAAAATTGTTTGTTGACTTGTGACCATATGCTTCTTAATTGTTATTAATGATCAAAGTGAAAATATCTGTCCAGAGGACTGTCCTTGTGTTATTCTAGTTACATGAATTATTTTTATAAATTGTTGCAGGAATTATTCTGAAAGAAACATTATTGTAAACTTTTTATAAATGCAACACCTGAGTTTCTAAGTAGTTATGAAACTGGCCCAAGGTTATGTGTGATCACAGGTGAAGAATCATCTTGACATTTCTCAGAACTCCATCATTAGCTTCAACTTCTTTCTGCCTTTATTCTTTTTTAAGAGCAAGGGCAAGTGTCAGGACAGATATTTTAAAACACTCAAGTTCTAATCATACTGCTGATTCCCCTTGGTCCATTTAGCTTGATATCTGATACGTATTTCTCTAATACACTTGTGATGTGTTGTGTAATGTTTCCTGACACTCAGCGTGATTAAGCAACTTGCCCAAGATTGCACAGGGATTAACGGCAGAACCATAAATTAAAATTTCTCATTTCCCTATTCCACTGCTTTATTGAGCAATGTTGCATTCCTAAAGATGCATCATGGATAACAACACATCTTTTCAAGTAAAGGAAACTCATATATGTTTCTATCCTTATAAGTCTAGACAAGAAATGCATAGGTACTTAGGAAGAAAGAGGTTTTAGGCTAATAGTTTTAATCTTACAATCCTCTCAACAACTCAAGTTCATTCTCCTAGGTTTATTACCCAAGAAATCAAAAAGATACAATGTTGGGACCAGCAGTTATCATAATGGCTATGTTGATGGACTCCCACGTGGTTGACTGCAGTTCGCGTCCCAGACCCAGTGGCTTAAAACTCATGCCAGGCGCATGTGCGTGCGTGCCCAAGATCCCAAGAGGAGAATGGAGAAGGGATTGCGGCGTGGCTATCCTCCCTGGGGGGTGATTTCTCGCTTTCTGTCTCTCTGTCTCTGTCTTTCTGGTGAGCACACGTACTGTATAGCAAAAACCTCTCCAAAAAAATAAAAAATTTTTAAAAAAGATACAATGTTAAAGAGTGAAAAGAAGTAAAATGATAGATAATACACTATCTCTGCATTGTCTAGGGGCTGTCACTCCTTATTTTAAAAATTCATTTAAATTTTTGTTGAGTAGAGAAAGAAAAAATATTCCTTAGGCAAAATTAAGCAGGACATATTGTACATGGACAGAAAGAAAAGGGTTAATTAAGTCATCACATTTAGAGCTACTTTTCTACAACATTTCCTTTTATAGGAGCTATTTGAGCAAATGTATGCAAATTGTACAAGGATTGGGTGAACAGTAAAAGAATATTGTAAAACTTCATTAATTATAAATTCCAGAGAGGAGACAAAATGGACTTTGAATGAACTGAGTCCATTTGCTTCATTATGAACATTAATCTACATGTATGTGGAATTTACGGGATTGAGCTCCACTTATTGGATACCTGGAAAATGTCAGACAATGCTAAGTGACTTACATTTGCTATCTCATTTAACTTCTATATTTAATCTATGAAATTGCTACTGGTATCTTCCATTTTCATTTTTAAAAGTAAGTTTTAGAGTATTTTGCATAAAGATGTACAATTATGAAGGCATCCTAACCAGTTCTAACTTAATCTACAGCCTTTTAAAGTGGCATTCTTCCTTGTACACCTCCTATTGATGTACACATGTATGTGCAGTTTGTTTGTTTGTTATAGGGTGTGTGTGGTCACCAGATAGAGAGAGACGGAGATAGAGAGGGAAAGTGAGAAATCATCTCTTAGGGGTAGCCAATTTGCAATCTCTTCTCCATTCTCATCTTGGGATTTTTGGATATGCACACACACATATACATCAGCAAATTTTTTATTTTTAAAATTTTATTCTAATTTTTTAAGATTGTAACATGACTTTTTATTTGAGACAAACCCATTTTTATATACAAAGCTAATTTATTATGTATAAAGTATATTTACATTTTTAAAAACTGTTAAAAGAGGCACCAGAAGATGGCATAATTGTTATGTTGCTGAACTCCCATGTAGATGACTGTGGTTCGAGTCCCAGACCCAGCAGCTTAAAACTCATGCCAAGCATGTGTGCATATGCCCGAGGTCCCAGGAGAAGAATGAAAGTGAAGGGATTGCAGCGTAGCCATCACTCTTGGGGGGTGATTTCTTGCTTTTGGTCTCTCTATCTCTCTCTATCTCTCTGGCAAGTGCATGCACTCTATAGCAAAAATCTCTCTTGAAAAAAGAATAAAATGTTAAAATATAGATTTTTCAAAGACCTAAAAAAGTGCAAAATTTGCAATTATCTTCAATCATGCTATGCAGAAACAAATCAAACAGTAGCTCATATACACACACTGACATTTTTTAAAACAGCATTTAATGCAACAGAACAAAACATGTAAGTTTGAAAGGATAAGGAAAGAATATATTGCACCAAAATAATATAACTTCATTATAATGAGAATACTAATCAAAAATATTTATATATATTTATTTAGACTAAAGCTTGCTCAACTTTAAAACCTTTTTCTTTTTCTTTTTTTGGCATATAAACATCCTCTGAGTCACAGTGTGCACAGTCGACTATTAGATATAAATAAGGATTACTAGTCTCTGTTTTTCATGGTCAATTCCAGTAGAATAGATGAAAAATAATATTTTAAGATAAATAAACAACTTTTCAAATTCCTTAAATATTGACGCAGCAGCACAATTTCCAAGTACTTCTTTTTTAACAAGTCAGCCTAAATTTTCAGCTGTCTTATCTGAATGATTTTGAAGCCACTGGGTCCAGGACTCACACTGCACGGTCAATCATGTGGTATCCAGCCACATTGACCTCCATACTCCTTGCTGGCCCCTACATGTGCTTATTTTTAATAGACATAACTATAATCACATTTTTGTGGTATTTACATTTCCATGTTTGATTTTAATAAAAGTTTCTATGTTTATTGTATTTTATTTAAACTCTTATCACATTTATGAACCAAAATTTACGTTTCATCTAGTCTTCAATAGCTCACCCAGTCAATAGTTGCCAAAAAAGAATCTGTTTAGTTGCAGATTCTATCCATTTCTAGATTATCAAGATCTTTAACAGGAATACATAATACATTTTATTAAATGCTATTGTGGCATATGTATCAAGATTAATATGCTTTTCACCACTCTTGAAATTTTATGAAGTGGTTAAAACTGAAAGACTTCATGATGTTGAATCATGTATAGTCATGATACCTTATTAAGGAATGCATTTAATATGTCACAATGTTAGATTTAGTTCGTGAATGTTTTATTTGCTTTTGCATTTGTAAGCTTCCTTGATAAAATAAGGCTAATGTTGGCAAAAGCTGTAAGGCACACAGGTGCACAGACGATAGCTTCTGAGAGTGTCACCCTGCCCAGTACATTGGCTGACCTACCTGTCTCCAAATCCCATGAATGTGATATGCTTTCTAAGTGGAGTACTACTAAAGAATAACACCTTCTGGTCTTGGAGTGTGTGTGTGTGTGTGTGTGTGTGTGTGTGTGGGTGTGGGTGTGGGTGTAGGGGTAGTTATATGTATTCCTGTGGACATTCCCAAATGTTCTAAAAGGGACATGGTCATTTGGTTATGCATTCACTGGTTTCAGGACTAACTACAACATTCATGTTCATTAATGTTGGTGTGCAGTTACGAACTTTTGAGTAATGTTTACTCTTTATGAGTTGAGTTATTACAACTATTTCAAGTATAAAGAGAAGTAAAGAGAATGATACAATGAATACCTGTTGTAACAAACCAAATGTTTTGATGCTTCCTTTGTACACAATTCTCCTTCCTCCCTCTTTACAGGTAAGTACCTTGTTCAAGCTGTTTTATATCTTAGGTATTTGCATTTCTATACTACAGTATTAGTGGTTTACAAACTTTCTTTAAAATTATCTATTCATAGCAACATGTTGTGTGCATAATTTTGTAATTTGTTTTTCACAAAATTCAGTTGGTTATGTGGATCTATTTTATGTTTTTTTACTGTATCAATTGTATAGTACAGACTGTATAATATTTTACAGATTTCATTACCAATGGACTTTTGGTAGTTTAATTTCATATTTTACAGCACATGTTGAAAAGGCATATTTATATATGACTTCTCTTAGCTCCCATGAGAGTTCTGAAACTCAGCATAGAATTGTTGATGAAGATTGCTAATGTGTAGTTTTACTGCATTTTCCAAATTACTCTCCAATAAGAAAGGTGGTTGTACTATCTGTCAGCTGACTTGAGTAACCCATTTGTACTGACTTAAAAATAACAGTTTGATTAACCAGGAGCAACTGCAGGAGACTAGAGAAAGAATTTGGGGGTAATGAACAGATAGACAAATGTCATTGGAGGAAAATTTTAATTTTATGACTTTACAAAGAAAAAAGTACTGCCCATATGCCCATGATGGGACTGAGCAGTTCACTTTTCCTCATTTTGATGGGCATTCATGCAACAATATAAGTCATGAAAAAGTGTCAATTCAATTTTTTTCAAAGTTTAATTATTTATTTTGTTTTCTGAGAAATAGAGAGAGCCAAAGAAAGAGAGAGACAGTCACAATGGGGTTCTCATGACACAATCAACCCCTGGCCTCAGCCAGCCAGATCATATACATGTGCGTGCAAGTGCCTGGCATGTTCAGGGAGGTCTTAGGATGAGAAGCCAGCAACTCCCCAGGTGTGATGTTACGTTACTGCCACACCACTGCCTGGTCTCTCGATTTATTACAATTTCACAATCGAGTGAATAAATCAGAATATAACTTCATTGGAAAGTTTTCCATGAATATATTTTTTTTAGGTTTTTTACCATAGGGCATGTATGTTCCCTAGTGAGAAACAGAGAGTGGGAAAGAGGCAAATGAGACATCACCCACCCTAAGGGTTATGACCATACCAAATCCCTTCTGCATTCTCCTCTTAGAATGTTGGGGGGAAAAAGTCATTGCCAACTCTACAAAACAAGTCAAATGCTGGGTGTGATTTTCAAGCCACCAGGTACAGGGCTCAAACCCTGGTTGACTTCATGGGAGTCCAATGCTTTAAAAATAAGCCACTTACTGGCCCTTCCAAGCAATTTTTATAAATCATTTTCTTCTGACTCAGTCTACAAAAACGGAGTTTCATTGCTATAGTTTTATGTTGATGATAATGTGTATAGTATCTTCAGCTGGACTGGTGTGAGGTGTATTTGTGTTGGATAAATTCACTTTACCAGCCAAGTGATATACAGTGATCGAATGTATAAAAGAAAAAAGAAAAGAAAAAAAAATTGATCCACTAGATGAAGAGTCAGACTCTGGTAAGATGGGCAAGCCATCTTTGCCAAAGAAATCTCAGAATTCGATCACTTATTTGAATAGTATGCTTCTTGGAATACAAATATGATTGTAACACATTACAACATAATAATAAAGACAGGGAGTATTGACAATCAGTTTACACACAAATCTAAGCATATTTGTTTAAAAACTTTTTGCCATTTATCACAGTGTTTACTGAAATTTTGAGTATGTTTAAAAATGTGAGTGTGTGTATATAGCTAGAAATTCAGAAAAAAAGGAAAAACATAAACAGAAGTATTGTTGAATAGTGTCAAAATTAACATGTACAAATTAAACAAGAGGTTATTTATTTATTAATTTTTTGAGAGGTTTTTATTATAGGGCATGTGCACTTGCCAGAAAGACAGAGAGAGACAGAAAGTGAGAAATCACCCCCCAGAGGGGATGGCCACACTGCAATCCCTTCTCCTCCATTCTCCTCTCGGGATCTTGGGCACACGTGCACACATTCCTGGCGTGAGTTTAAACCACCTTGTTTGGGACTCAAACTGCTGTCGACTACATGGGAGTCCAGCAACATAGCCATTACACCAACTGCTGGTCCAAAACAATAGGTTTTGAGGAGAGAAGTTAAATGTATGTTGATCAGAAGAGATCACACACACTAAGGCTGTTGGCTTACTTTCTCTTTAGTTATTTGACTTGTTCTGTGGAGTTAGCAATGACTTTTTTTTCGCTCTTGATATAAATGTCAAAACATTAAACAAACATTTATTGATCAATTTCTCTGCATTGCATGCTTCACTTGGTGCTTGAAATTTTCATAGCAATAGCTACAATGAACTGAGCATTTATTCTGTGTCCAGAATAATATCCCATTACATTTTTTTATAATCTTAAATTAACATTATATGGTAGAGATTATGAATCTTTTTCAAAAAATAAATGAGAAATTTCAAAAAGGTGTTAAATTAATACCATAGTAAGTAACAGAGCTGATATTCAAAATCAAATGACCTCCTTCTAAAATTTGTGGGCTTTATAATATATAGACTTCTCACAGATGTTAATATACTATCTCCAGTTATCTTTCAGGATCTTGGATAATGACGTGGATATAGATGTGGAATAAATCTATGATTTATGTTATCTCTTAGCTGAAATCCCGTCTTCTCCCTTGCATCCCTAAAAGTCCCTTTTTTAATAGAGCAGCGGTTTATCATTTAGGAGATACTGTTCAAACAGAAGTTGGGAGGAGACTCAGCAAGACTGTGGAAAAGGAAATCTCAGGCTGCACTTCTCCCAGAAGTTCAACCAGCAGCTATCTACAGACCAGAGAGTGTTTTTGTTGTTGTTGTTGTTTGTTTGTATATTTGTTTGTTTTTGAGAGGTTTTTGCTATAGGACACATGCACTCACAAGACAGACAGAGAGAGACAGAGAGATAGAAAGCGAGAAATCACCCCCTGGGGGGATGGCCATGCCACAGTCTCTTCTCCTCCGTTCTCCTCTCGGGATCTTGGGCACGCACACACACACGCCCGGCGTGAGTTTTAAGCCACCGGGTCCGGGACAAGAACCGCGGTGGACTACATGGGAGTCCAGCGACATAGCCATTATGCTAACTGCTGGTCCCCAGATAGTGTTTTTTAAAACCCCAATATTTGAGAACTAGCCTGAGACACCTGTGTGGTCCACAGAACTGAGTGTAGACTAAATTAGAAGGATAAGAACAATCTCATGTCTACCATGCTGCCTCTCCCCCAGCCCATGGTGCACGGCACCAGGTGGCAAGGAATTTCCTGGGCCCACCGTTTCTGTCACCCAGTTTCCTTAGCATTCTGAGATGCTCCACAGGAAGGCCTCTCTAGTCTCACCTTGCAACATACATTATGGATAATAGCATGACTAGATTGCCCAGGGTTAGGTAGAAACAAAGAAAGAAAGCCGAGGTCTTAATGACCAGAATTCTGATCTTCCTGTGCCTCTGTTCTTGTACATGATCAGAGACACACTCAACTTCATATCTCACCCACAAAACTGAGCTGGTCACCTTCGAAGGACAGTGGAAAGTGCAGTCTAGCCCAGTCTCAAAATTCATCTGAATAGCCCTATCAATGCAGAAAAATACCAGACTCCTTCCATTTTAAAGACTCACTGGATTAGATGGCTTAATTTAGTAGGTCAAACAACTGCTCAATTCAACCAAAATACCATGAATTCACCTTGACAAGAAAGCGATCCTCAATCATTCTAAATAGCATAGTCTCTGGTACTTTCTGTCACAAACAGCAGCTCCATCTAATCTTAGAGCCCTGCCTACAATCCTGCTTAGTTGCAGATTTCAAATAGTGGAGTTGCCTAGCCAGTCAAAACACGCTGCAACTCTTCTGACCAGAAGCCATTGTAGTGCCCAATCAGCACCAACACCTGATAGCAGAACCTTGCCAGCACTGTTGCTGAACAGCAAAGCCCAACTATCGGCCCCGCTCCATATCAGAGTAAAGGCTGAGATACAGTGAAATAGAGGACCCACAAGAAGCTCTCATGCCTGTGATCATCCTCAGATAGCTTTTTCAGAATTATAAGCTAGACTAATTAGTGAAGGGCAGAGTAGACAGACATCCCTAACAAAGAGTACCTATAAAAGCCAGAAGGTAGAGCTGTGTCCTCAAATGCACAAGCAATAATGCAAGGACACAAAGTTCCAAAGAATTATGGAACTATTATATCTACAAAAGAAACTAGTAAAGCTCCAAATATAGATTCAAAATAATGAAGATCTACAAAATGCTTGACAAAATTGTTAGAATAATCTTCCTGAAGAAGTTTAGTAAACTACATGAATGTACAAAAGATTAAATAAAATTTGGAAACCAATGCATGAACTAAGTGAGAAGCTTTACAAACTAATGAAAGAATGAAAAAAATTGCATTTATTGGCCAGCAGGTAGCATGGAAATTAATATGTTAGATCCCACACGGCCGACTGTGTGGCTAGAGTCCCAGATCCGGCAGCTTGAAAATCATGCCAGGTGCATGTACATGGAAATTGTAGTGACAATCCTCCTCGAGAGGGTGATTTCTCACTTTCTCTATTTCTCCCTCTTCCTCTCTCTCTCTTTCTCTCTCTGTTTGGCAAACACACATGCCCCATAATAAAAACTTTAAAAAATAATATTTGGGACCAGCAGATGGCATAATGGTTAGGTCACTGAACAACCACATAGTCTACTGTGATTAGAGTTCCTGACTCTGCAGCCTGAAACTCATGGAAAATATGAGTGCACGTGTGCCCCCAATTTTTTTTTTTGGGGGGGGAGAGGTTTTTGCTATAGGGTTCAGAAAGATAGAGAGACAGAAAGCGAGAAATCACTCCGCAGGAAGGATGACCATGCTGCAATCCTTTCTCCTCCATTATCCTCTGAGAATCTTGGGCACACATGCATGCACACACACCCAGCGTGAGTTTAAGCCACTGGGTCCAGGACTCAAACTGTGGTCAACTACATGGGAGTCCAGCGACATAGTCATTACACCATCTGCTGGTCCCTGAGAGGAGAATGGAGAAGAGGGGATTGTGGTATGACAATCCTCCCTGGGGGGTGGTGGGGTGATTTCTCATTTTCTATCTCTCTGTCTTTTTGCTAAGCATAATTACCCTATAGCAAAAATCTCTCTTAAAAAAAAAAAGAAATTCTAGAGATTAAGAATACAAATACTGAATTGAAAGGTCCAATAGAAAGCTTTAACAGTAGACTTGAGCAAGAAGAAAAGAGAATTAGTGAGCTTGCAGACATAACATTCAAAATTATTCAGTAAGAGCAATAAAAAGACAAAATAACTGAAAAATATGAAGAAAGCTTATGAGAATTATGAGACACTATCAAGAGACCAGCCTTCTCATAGTAATAATTTAAGTAGGAGAGGAAAGAGAAAATGGGCCAGAAATCACATTTAAGAAAATAATGAATTAAAACTTTTCTAATCAGGGGTAGATGCTAATATCCAGGTTCTTGAAGTTGAGGGATATTCAATAACATTTAACCTAAAGAGGTGTTCATGGTCACCTCTTTAGCTTGATAATAGCCAAACTATCAAAAATCAAAGACAAACATTTTGAGAGCAGAAAGTTAGTGCAAGTATAACTATTAGCAGATTTTTCAGCCAAAACTCCACAAGCCAGGAAAGAGAGGG
>NW_006199230.1:1406596-1412253 GCF_000334495.1 Tupaia belangeri chinensis
AATATATTCAAAGTACTGAAGGAAATAAAACAAAAAGAAAAAAGTCTGAGAAACTGCCAATGCAAAAATACTTTACATGGAAAAATCTATCTTTAAGAAATTAGGGATTAAAAAACTTTTCCAGACAATCAAAAGCTAAGAGAGTTTACTAAAATTAAACCTACCTTGCACAAACTACTAAAGTGAGTTCTTTAAGCTGAAACAAAAAGCCACTATTTAATAACATAAATTACATAAAAGCACAAAATTTAATAGAAGTAATACAGAACTATATTCAGAATATTCAAGAACCTTAATTAGGTTGTGTAATGTAATTTTATCCCTAGTAAAAGGGTAAAAAGATGAAGCTGTTAGTAATAACTATAGCTAAAATAAACTGTCAGGGATACACATTAAACATGATGTAAATTATTACATTAAAACATAAAATGTGGGGCCAGCAGACTGCTCAGAGTTTAAGGCACCTGGAATCCACATGGTCAACTGAGTGGTTTGAGTCTCAGACCTGACACCTTGAAAATCACCCTGGCACATGCGAATGCATGCATAAAATCCTGAGAAGAGAATGGAGAAGAGATTACAAGGTGACCATCCCCTGAGGGGTGATTTTTCTTTCTTTCTGTCTCTAGTGAGCACATATGCACCATAGTAAAAAAACTAAAACAGACATGCTTTTATATCTTCAGGTCTTTCTATTTTTTTATATCTCCAGATCTTTCCATTTTTGCCACAGAGGGTGGACATTCAGTATATATTAAGTGGGGACATACAATGGGAAATGGGGAAGGGTGAGAAAAAGGGAATCAAGGAGTAAAAGAAGCAAAATATTTAAGAGACATGAAAATAGAAAATTATTTGTTGATGATAACATGTATGATAATATCTTTAACTGGACTAAATACAGTATATTCATGCTGGGAAAATTAATTTTTCAAGCTCTAATGATATGCAGTGATTGAGTGAATAAATTTAAAAAATAATAAAGTATACATTTTTAAAAAGCTAAAACAAACAGACAAAAGAAAACCCACAAAATGTGAGTGGGTAGGTGAGTAAAAAGATAGTTATTATAGGCAATAAAATTATGTTGTTACCACTTGAAAGAGGCTATTAGATATTTAATATGGTCTTTGTAAGCATCTTGATAATAACCAGAAAAAATCTTTAGTACAAACACAGAACAAAAATTGAGAATTCAAAGCATACAACTATAGAAACTATCCAAAAATAGAGAAAGATAGTAAGAAGGAAGAAAGAAAAAAAGTGTCTGAAAAACAAACAAAAAACAATTAACAAAATGGTTGTAGTATGTTCTTACTTATCAATATTTACCTTAAATGTAAGTTGATTAAATGTTCAAATAATAAGGTTTTTGTTTTCTTTTGTTTTGCTTTGTTTGTTGGAGAGGTTTTTGCTAATAGGGTGTGTACACTCTCCAGAAAGACAGAGAGAGACAGAGAGACAGAAAGCAAGAAATCACCCCCCAGGGGAGATGGCCATGCCACAATCTCTTCTCCTCCATTTTTCTCTCAGGATCTTGAGCATGCACGCATACTCGCCTGATATGAGTTTAAGTCACTGGGTCCAGAACTTGAACCGCAGTCAACTACATGGCAGTTCAGCGACATAGACATTAAGCCAACTGCTGGTCCCTCAATAAGTTACAGAGTGAAGTGTGAATAAAAGTCCAAGACCCAACTCTATTCTGCTTGCAAGAATTTCATCATGCTTGTTAAGAGCACTCATAAACCAAAAGTGAAGGGATGGGAGAAGAAATACCATGCAAATGGAAACAAAAAAATGAAGTACAGGGCTTCAAGAAAAAACTGGAACTCTAGAAGGAACTCTAGAAACTGGGCTATATGGTTCCTTGGATTCCATGTGTATTAACCAAGGTCTTGGCAGACATGGATGATAAACTTCCATGGGGGAGCAATACAACCTACTTGCTACCTGAGAGAATTAATACCTTCAACTTGTTCTTCTCTCATCTCCAATCTTCTGACATTTCTTATTATTAAAGTCAACCAGAAGTCAGATATCAGGGAAGCCAACTGATGACGCCAGTATAGGCCAGGTTCCTAAGGCACACAGAACAGGGAGATAAAGGAGGACCAGGAAATGACATAATGGTTAAGTCGCTGGACTCACAAGTAGTTGACTGCAGTTCAAATCCCAGACCAAGTTGCTTAAAACTCATGCCAGGCATGTGTGCCCAAGATCAGATCCTGAGAAGAGAATGGAGGAGAAAAGATTGTGGCATGGCCATCCTCCCTGAGGGTGATTTCTCTTTTTCTGTCTCTCTGGCAGGCAATAAAATCTCTCTTAAAAAAAAAAAAAAAGAAAAAGAAAAGAAAAGAAAAAAAGAAATAAGAAAGAAAGAAAAAAAAAGTACCATGGACCACAAGAAAAAAAAAAAAAAATCCACTATAGGAATATGCGGTTTCACTGCATAAGGATCAGAGAAACGTTGAAGAATTTTAAGTGAAAGAGTTACAGAATCACGTCTGAGAAATGGAGAAATAGCTTTGCCACAACAACAAAATGCAGATTAGTAAGACAGGATAGAGGGGACAGCATTAAGTGATCCCAAGGATTCTGGTGAGAAACTGTGGATGTCTGCACAGAGCAATGATGTCAACCAAGAAAGGAAAGAACCAAAATTAGAGACATAATAGCAATTTACATCACAGCTAAAGGCCTGTCAGGAATGTCTGCAGGAAGAACAATGATCAATCCCCTGAATCGTATATTAGCTTGCATGTCCAATATGAAGGATAACTGCTTTTTAGCTTCAGTAAGATTTTGCACCTTGCCTAGACAGAATACTTGCTCTGAAATTCAAATAGCCCAGAAATGATTTTAATCAAGGCAGAAGGTACCTCTCTAACTAAATATTTGATTTGATTATTGAGCTGTGAAAGGAATCCAAGTTCATCTAATTGCAAGCATTTTTCCTAAGGATAGAAATATTAAGGATATTAACTGTTATTGTACCTCTAGCAAGATTGCTAAACGTAGAGATTTTATGTTCATGTAGCAAGTGATATGCATGTATCAGTGTCCCTTGTGTAACTGAAAAAAACAGCAAATCTTCCAAAAAGTCATAGGTCAGAGTCCTATAAAGACAGCAAGTAATAAATTAGTCTGAAAGAGTTACTCAAGTTTAAAAAAAAAAAGGTTTTGAGTTAAGCCAAATCACCTAGCCTGGCCAAGGTTTGAGAATTGTTGAGGGTGATGAGGTGAACTTGGCAGAGAGTAATTTAAATGTCTGTGGATTTAGCACACAGTGTGAAGGGTATCCATGATTATAGACACATGATATGGAGAGGGTGTGGGGCTCCCAGCACCTTCTGTGTTCTTTGATTTGTATATAGGTGCATGTGTGATGTTTTTTAGACATGTTTTTGTTATATTGTGATCCTCCTGCTTCAGCCTTTCCAGCCGGGGAGATGACCGGGCCATGTGCCACCATGCCAGCCTTCCAGGGTGGGCCAGGGGTCAAGCTGAGCCCCCCACATGGTCTCAGCCCACCAGCGGACATGCCCAGTGTGTGCTACCATGGCTGGGCCCCTTCCTTGTTCCTTACTAAATACGCACAGAGGTTAGAAGCTTCGGCAACCCATGTGATAGAGAAACTACCTGGTGAGTGGGGTTTAGAACCACAGGATCACTATGCTAAATTATTCTTATACCAGGGTCTTACATTAGAGGAACATTGCATAAAATAAAGTTCTTGCTTAATCATCATTACACACTCTTACTTTTTGACTCTTGACTCTGCAACATATACTTATATAACTTTGGATAAGCTATATTGAATTTTTGTGCTTTTTTTTCCTAATCTATACAATGGGATAATAATACTACCACCCTAAGATGTTTATTGAATGGGTTAGCTAAGTTATTCATGAAAAACACTTGATAGGCAGCTGACCTGTACACTATGGGAACCATGAAGCCTATTAAAGATTTCAGGGGAGCAGGGTTTTTAATGAACTATATAAAAAAAGAATATTCATAGCATCTAGGGGAAATGCCCATATGCCATCTATCTTTATGTATCTGTCTGTGTGTCTACCATCATGTATCTACTATCACCCACCTATCGGTCACCTATCTCTCCTAAGAAATTACTGGAAACAGAAAACTAAAAAGCTGAGGACAAGGACCAGCAGTTAGCGTAATAGCTATGTCACTGGACTCCCATGTAGTTGACTGCGGTTCGCGTCCTGGACCCGGTGGCTCAAAATACACCTGGTGCGTGTGCGTGCATGCCCAAGATCCCGAGAGGAGAATGGAGGAGAAGGGACTGCAGTGTGGCCATCCCCCCCTGGGGGGTGATTTCTCGCTTTCTGTCTCCCTGTCTCTCTGTCTGTCTGGTGAGCACATACACCCTATAGCAAAAACCTCTCTCTCAAAAAAAAAAAAAAAAAAAGCTGAGGACAAACAGAAACTTACTTAAGAGTAGAAGACCAGAAAAGAGACAGAAGATAAAGCCAAAAGGAACTAAAAAGAAGTGGTAGCAAACATCAGAGTCAGGTAAAGCTCAGAGAAGCTGAAGCAGAGACACCTGTGATGCAAGAATGCCTTAGTCAAACTGCACAGATAGGGGTTGTTTCCATAGTAGAGTGTATTACAATTACTGTATTCTATTTATTGCACCAAAATTGACTGGGACTCTACCATTTATGGAGCCTTGAGTATTTACAGACAGAGAATTTCTGCTAGCAAATTTCATCTTGGAAGAAGCGTTAATATTCAAGATTTTCTTCTGAAAAGATAGAGAAACAACTTACTTACGAAGTGTTTTGTCAGTTGTAAATGTAGCAGGGTCATCACATGGTGTTTTCTGACACCAGCTTGTACTTTCCTAATACCAATCAATTCTATAATTCCCTAACAGCAATGATGTTTCCAACAGTTCAATTTAATTTTGACACTAGCTTTTCAGAGTTAGCACAGAATTCACAGGCCAAAAACTCAGTTCCACAAGACTGCTCCCCTCCCAGATGCCCGAATCAGAAAGAGAGCCCAGACTACAACCCTTTCTGCCTGGACAGCTACGAATTCAGAGGTTTCTATTACTCTTTCTTAGGGTTCAGTAATTTGGTAGAACAATTCACAGAACTCAAGGAAGTGCTTTTCTCCCTACCGCCAGCTTATTATAAAGGCTGGAACTCATCAACTGCCAAATGGAGCAGATGCATAGGGCAAGGTGCGGCAGTGCAAGTGCAGAGCTTCCGTGCCCTGCCTTGACGCACTACCTCCCAGCACGTGAATATGTTTGCCAACCCTATGACTCCTGGAACCCCATTGTCTAGGGGTTTTTATGGAACTTCCGTTATGAAGATATGAAGGATTAAATCATTAGCCAGTGTGATTGTACTCAATCTCCCACCCCTCTCTTTGCCTGAAAGTTGTGGGTTGGGGCTAAAAGTTTTCACCTTTCTTTTACATATTTGCTCATTCTGGTGACCAGTCCCCATCCTAAAGTTATCTGGGGGCCTCACTATGAATCACTTCATTCATATAAAATTGAGTATGGTCCAAAAGGAATTGTTATGAATAACAAAAGACACTCTCATCACTCAGGAAATTCTAAAGGTTTTAGCAGTCCCTGGCAGGGACCATGAAAGACAGAATATATATATAAA
>NW_006199230.1:1417835-1421195 GCF_000334495.1 Tupaia belangeri chinensis
TATATATATATAATAATATACCACAGTCATAGAGATGGGCCCATAAGAGATAGCCGTTTGGTATCTATAAACCTAGTTCTTCACCATTACTAAGTATATTAACTCAGATGCAGAGATTTTTAACCAGGCATACTCAAGGTAATCTTGAAATCCTGAGTGGGACGTCAGGGCTAGACGCTCTTGCTTTGTACTCCCTTAGTTTCTTGCAGCATTGACAAGACACATATCATTGTATTCTACATACATTGTATAATGAACTGTTGGGAAGCACTGTTTGCTTGGAGGTGTTCCTTTGTTATAGAAACTATATACTCATGTTATTCATTGATCAGAATGAGAGCCTGAATGATTATTGCTTGTAGTGACATATCCATATGTGAGTGTTTTTTTAATGTAGTTTGTTGTAGAGGAGCAACATTAGTGTGTATGTACTAATAAGTTGCTTACACTACACAGCTCATTTTAGAGAGTCAAATTGTCTTGGTATTAGAGTAAGGCTAGTGCACTGTGGTTACAATTGCAGTGAGGAGCATACAGTTTTTCTTCCATCATTGAAGACAAAGATCATACAAAGTTCACAGAAGATTCATTAATCCCTTTTCTTCAGGGCTGTCAGCTCAGCAGTATATTTTCATAATTGATAATTTCCAACAGGTTAGTTGGCAGGATACCTATTTCTAGCACTTGTGTTAGGAAAAATGAAGGATTTTCCATCTTCAATTAAATGTTATTTAACCCCTCTATGGCTTCATATAGTCTCTACTCATCAGTACAATTCTACACTGAGATTCCTAATGCTATTGTTTTGATATTGGGAAATTTTAATTATGGATAGTTTGAGGAGGAGTGGAGGTCTGCCAATTAAATTCTGGAAGTTCATAATTTGTTAATGATAGACTAATAAGATCAGCATAAATGTAAAACTATCCAGAGGGGCCAGAGGGTATCACAGCAGTAAAGCAACGCTCTGTGAAGCTGACTTACATGGAAAGGTTCTGAGTTTGAATCTGAAGACTACCTTGAACACACCAAGTATGCATGTACCTGTGATCTGAGGCAGGCTAAAGCTAGGGGTGGATTGCAGGATAGAGACCCTGTACAGAGGTGCACATCTCTCTTTCTCTCTCTTTGTCTGTCACTCATGGAGGAAAGGAAGAAAGAAACTTTAAAAAATGAAAACCCAAACTATCCAACTCCTTTACAATTATAAAATATTCAAAAAGGAATCCAAAAATACAAGAGAGAAAAAGACCACAAGAATGTTTAAAACATAATTTGGAAGTTGATTAATGTCTCAGTTGCACAGGTAAAATTTTTAGGTTTAAGTCCTTTTGGTTTATATTCTCAACTATGCAAGGAGGGCATAACTTTCTGGGACTAAAGAATGTTTCTTACATTCCACACCTGGATATACATTACTTTCTCTTTTATCCATTATATAGTTGTTTTGATCCCTTAGTAAGATAACTAATAAGCCAACATGAACATGTTTCCAAGGTTCTAACTGACCCTAACACAGCAGAGGTGGCGATCACAGTAAAGAGGCTCAAAGATTCTTCACAAGCAGAGGGGCTTAACAAACTGATATTTCAGTTTCTAATAATTCTACAGAAGATTGTCATGCAGGAAAATTATGCAGATATTAAAATATTCAAAAAGAGTCTGTCGTGACTGTTCATGGCATATTTCAGAATTCTATTTTAAACCCCAAATTCTTGACAGTGGAATATGAATTATGCATGGTTATTGACAATGAAGTGGTCACCTTGTTATACCTCATGAGAGCCCTTGAGTGACCTTGTATTTCCAAGAAAAGAAGTATCTAAGGGCACCTCAAAAAAAAAACAAAAACTGTGGGAAGATATAGTTAAGATATGACTTTATTTTAGCACAAAAAATTTTTGTAATCCATGCATAGTTTTTTATAGTGGGCATTTTGGTGACCTTTTTGAAGACTCATCATCTGTCTACTGTAGAACATTTTCCCCTGTGGTCTGGGAAGTTTGGATAATTCCTTAATGTGAGTGCAACGTCTTCTTAAACAGTTGTAGCTTCTTTGTGTTCTGTCCTTGTTGCCTACTGGACAACAGGATGTCTCAGATAAGAGAATAGAAGCTGCCTTTTGTTTGTTTGTTTGTTTTTTAAAGAAGTACTAGGGCCAGTAGGTGGTAGTGTGGTTAAAGTGCTGGACTCCCACATCTCCAATTATGGTTTGAGTCTTGAACTGGGCAGCTTGCTTTCTCTCTTTATATTTCTCTCTCACTCGGTCTTTCTAGGGTTAAGTTAAAAAAATAATAACAAATAAAATTAAATAAATAAATACATCTTAAGAATAAAGGAAAATTGATTCATTAGAGAAATAACAACTTTGTTCTACTAATATCTTTTATGAAGTTCTATTTGACCTTAACTAAATACAAGTGAGTGTTGAGTAGGAAATTAGACTCAAAGGTATTTTATTATCAGAGCTGTTTTTCAGGATTGTTATCCAAGTTCATAATCATTCTTCAGAATGTCACCATCCTGGAAGACTCTACAGAAGTGTTATTAAAATATTCCAAGAAAGATTTTAGTGACCATGCATAACATATTTTAGGATTCTCTCCACTGTACAATAATATAGAGGGTACCCAGTAAATGTCTTAAAATAGTCCTTTTTTTTTTTCCAGTGGAAAGCTAATGAATAATTTTCATTATAATTTAAAAATTAGAGGAAGGAAATAATTTAAAGCCTACTTAATTCACTCTCATTTCTGACAGTAAGCCCTTCTCCATTGAGCCTTGCTTCTGCCTTTGCTTTTGAAAAGATATTTAGTACAGATTCCTTCTGATTGGGTATCCTAATTGGAGATTTTAGCTAAGTCATGAGAAAAGAAAATGAAGTCAAGATTCTTAAAGACCATTTACTTGCTAATCCAGAAGGTTAGAGTTAAAAGAAAACTAAAATATACGAGGACATGCTAGATATTACCAAGGTAGACTCAATTTAGCATCTTCTTTCTTCCTCACATTGTATGAATAGCTCTCAAGAGTTGGAAAAAAACGATCTCAAAGGAAAAGTGCTCCTGGGGATTTGTAGATAAAGGACACAACAGGTCACTTTGTCAGGACTCTGGGGACATGTTTTGTATGTTTCAACATCCTTTGCTTTAATGTGAACCTACAAATTACTCAACATTGCTAGTAAAATAATGGGATGGGTCTTCCAAAGAGCAAGGTAAACCCTTGGAGAAATGATAGGCTTGAAGTTCATGTGGGGATTAAGGATGTTTTCAAGTCATGAGAGAACCATTCTTCTTACAAATCTTCATAGTGATAGTGAGACCCAAGTCAGTACAAGATAAGATATCTTGAAAGAGT
>NW_006199230.1:1421226-1425423 GCF_000334495.1 Tupaia belangeri chinensis
TTCTGGGCAAGCAGGACAAAATTTCAAATGTAAGTGTACTGAAGGAATATCTTTTATGTCAGTCTTGTAGTGAATCATTGGGCTGCAATTGGGTTAGTTGGGGAAAGATTGGAAGATTGCCGTATTTCTAGTGTATTCCATAAAAAAAGAAGTATAACAGAGACTCGATTACAACATGTTTCTCCAATATGAGTCAGGCCTGTCGAGAGTACGCTATGTATAAGGTGAAATATGTTGTCCTTGGCAGCATGAAAGCCTGAAGCCTGGACTGACTTGGGTTCTAGTACTTTATAAATACAAGCATCTCAGATGTACTAATTAACTATTCTTTTTATGAAATTCCTCAATTATGGAATGAACTTAGTTAAAATTATTTCCCTGCTTGGCACCATAGAGATAGTGAACCTTTAAGTACATGAATTTGCAGGTGATAAAAAAGGAAACTGACAGCCCACCCACTCTGATAAGGCGGTGAATCAAATAACCAAGGCATTTGATTTGTGTGACAGGGAAATATAATACTCTGTTATAAATCATCTGCTATAGAGTCTTGTAATGAAGTGCTTGTCTCCATTTCCATCTAAATCTCTTCTATGTAAAAGGCTGTTGCAAACTCAGGATCCGTTAAAGGCAGTTTTGGTAAAGCAGAGGAATGGAATCAAGAAGTTTAAAACTAGGTACTAGGTGGGACTTAATAGATTAACAACAATAAAAAATATAACATAAAATTGAAAATCTACCAGGAGCAAGAAGTAACATTTGGAACTGCAGGAATTAGCAATAGTCTTGAAGAGGGCACTAGCTGTTCCATGTAAATAGAACAGGGTTCAAAATGATATTACTGATGTCTCAAGGAACTGAATGGCCCTGTTAATATCTTGTTTAATAAGCTGATATGGTTGTATGGTTGTACAAAGACCAAATTAAATTAAATTAGATAATGTAAGAACAATCCCTCATATGGTAGTTCTATTTGTAGTTTTTATGATCTTTTGAAGATAATTTTATAGTTTCAGCAATTGGACTAGGGAGAAATGTTCACATATTGAAATTTTCACCTTGTAAGCTAAATAATGTGATTGAATATAAAACAGAAAATAAAATAAAAAAATGTAAAAAAAATAGAACAATCCTTCAACAAATTTGGTACCTCCTCCTGTGTCATAAACTTGTTTTTTTCCCTGGATTTCTATGCCCACATGTGTAGCATGGCTTCTTAAGACTTCTACTTTTCGAACCAGCAGTTGGCGTAATGGCTATGTCTCTGGACTCCCATGTAGTTGATTGTGGTTCTAGTCCCGGACCTGATGACTTAAACTCATGCCATGCATGTGTGCATGCATGCCCAAGATCCTGACAAGAGAATGGAGGAGAAGGGATTGTAGTATGGCCATCCCCCGGGCGTTGATTTCTTGCTTTCTGTCTCTCTGTCTCTCTCTGTCCTTCTGGTGAGCGCACGTACCCTATAGCAAAAACCTCTCAAAAAAAAAAAAAAAAACTTCTACTTTGTGGTCCAGCCTATATCTCTATATCTTCTCTTACTTATAATATGCTTTTATAAAATATTCTGGGTTTTTAAGATGTTTTTAATAATATCTTCTTCAGAAAGTTGTGAGGATTCACCAAAATAAGATCTAGGAAGGAAAAAATGTATAGAATCCAAAGTGCTACAAAGTAAGGTTTTATACTTAAACACAGCTCACAGTTTGCTTAAAAAATAATAAACACTGAAATAAGACAGAATATATCTCTAAATAACCACCTCCCTCTAAGGACAATACAAGTGGAAAGACTATTAGTAATTCCCTGGCAATGTCTTTTTATGACTGTGTTTTACTGCACTTCAGAATCAAAACTCAGTCCACTTGATGCCAATCCGGGTCATTTTCTTATCCAGAACTCTGTGGAGAAGGGTATGCTCCTGGTGTATACCCCAAACTGACAATGTGATGATAGACTTGAGAAAGCCCTTGCCCTTAAATCCCGATACATTTAGACAGTCCTTCAAACGTGACTTTCTGTCTCTCTGTCTCTCTCTGTCCTTCTGGTGAGCGCACGTACCCTATAGCAAAAACCTCTCAAAAAAAAAAAAAAAACTTCTACTTTGTGGTCCAGCCTATATCTCTATATCTTCTCTTACTGATAATATGCTTTTATAAAATATTCTGGGTTTTTAAGATGTTTTTAATAATATCTTCTTCAGAAAGTTGTGAGGATTCACCAAAATAAGATCTAGGAAGGAAAAAATGTATAGAATCCAAAGTGCTACAAAGTAAGGTTTTATACTTAAACACAGCTCACAGTTTGCTTAAAAAATAATAAACACTGAAATAAGACAGAATATATCTCTAAATAACCACCTCCCTCTAAGGACAATACAAGTGGAAAGACTATTAGTAATTCCCTGGCAATGTCTTTTTATGACTGTGTTTTACTGCACTTCAGAATCAAAACTCAGTCCACTTGATGCCAATCCGGGTCATTTTCTTATCCAGAACTCTGTGGAGAAGGGTATGCTCCTGGTGTATACCCCAAACTGACAATGTGATGATAGACTTGAGAAAGCCCTTGCCCTTAAATCCCGATACATTTAGACAGTCCTTCAAACGTGACTTTCAGCCGAGTTGTTAACCATACATGGAGATGGATGCCAGGCACTTAGAGTAAGTTCTTGGATTGTCCAATCTATTTTCATTTCAAGTCATAGTATGAGTTGGATTATTTCATAATTTACTGAGTAATGGCTGGATTCTCTTCATTTTTATATATGAGAATTTGGTAGTATCAATTTAAGATGGGTCGAAGAAAGTGTGGGAGGGATGCCTACTTTCTTCAGAATTTTTCCTACTGTCATTTAATTACATTTCTCCTGATTCTGGTCAATGGCAACAGCACATTGCT
Source organism: Tupaia belangeri chinensis (assembly GCF_000334495.1). Lineage (NCBI taxonomy): Eukaryota > Metazoa > Chordata > Mammalia > Scandentia > Tupaiidae > Tupaia > Tupaia belangeri. The sequence continues at coordinate 1,424,128 of NW_006199230.1, forward strand.
CTGATCTCCTTTTATATATGTGTTGACAGCTTTGATGTTTCCACTCTGTCTTCCTGTGTCCTCCACACTGAGCACACTACAGTTCTTTCTGAACCTTCCCACACAGATCTTATTTTGTAAATTCTCTACCATCTTCTGACTTGCTTCAAAGCTTCCCATCTGTTTTCCTTTAAAGAAAACCCATGAAGAAAATCAAAAGGGCAAGTAGAAATGAGAGGGTAAATATATCTTTTTTAGCTTTTTCTGTCTACTTCATTTTTCTTGTTTGCCCATTAGCAGGAATAGTATACAAAAAAGCAATACGCTTGATGTCTAAACCAGCAGTTGGTCTTGTTCTGTGCGTGCAACAGCATGGCTAAGCCAAGTGCTTCTTTCTGAAAACAGTACTAGGAAGCCCTGGTGCAGAATACAGTGAATTCAATGCCGAATTAATTTTTTCCCCCACTGGTGAGTAGCACATTATATTGAATCATCTCATCTGCATGATACAGATGTAAATAGGAATAGGGGTGACATATCTATTTCTAAGGTCATTAGATCATATAAATATAAGATACACCAAGTCTGCAGATTAGATTAAACATATTTTTAAGCTCCTCAAGCATTTTACATTATGTCAAGTCTTGCTTGGAATCTAACTTCAAGATTAAAGTATCAGAATTGGGAAATTATACACATATGTGTATACACATATATGTGAACTTTTATATATACATAATTTTATATAATATGTCTATGCATATATGATACCATAATATAATATATATATTTACTATAATCATTCCTATAATCATCCAGAATAAAAATATACATGTGTGTGTATTCTCCATCCTTTGGTTCTTCTATGCCATATATAATAATGCTTTTATAAGATGTTGGTCTTGTTGCTTCTGCCATCTCGTTTGTTTATTTATTTCACTAGAAATGCTAAGTATGTCCCTGTGTTTGGATATCACATTGGTGGTATTTGTCTAATGTCAGCTTTATGACCAAAGGTATATAGAAATTTTTTTTTCTAAAGTCAGTGTTTTTAATATTGCTTTGCTTAGAGTTGTCATCCTCATCATTAATGTTGTCTATCAGAAATTTCAAGAGCTCATAAAAATGGGAATTTCTTTTTCATTTTTTAAGGATATATGAGAGTAGCAAACAAAATCTTTGATTTTGATTATGATCACTAGGGTGCTTTCAAGAAATGGGTTACTGTAAATATTTTAAATTTAGTTTGAAACAATACAATGACTTATAGGACAATTAAAATAGCTTTGAGAATTGGTTTTACATTAAAATAACTCC
>NW_006199230.1:1425448-1460568 GCF_000334495.1 Tupaia belangeri chinensis
AAAAAACTTAGAAATTTACATGTTGTGCTGTGTAACAATATATAAACCTAGGTGTTTTTCTGCCAGTTTGCTACTATGAAAGCTTTAAAATAATCCTTGTTAATTTATTCAAATGTTATGCCATTAAAAAAATGTAAAAAAAAAAAAGCTAAATATATGCTTTTTTTCTCAAAGTGCCATATCATTTTTTTGAATCATTATATTATATTTTAAAATCCTGGGCATCTAGGCGATATAAAGTTGGGCAGACCTTTTAGATATCTTCACTGCTGCAGCTCCCATACACCAGTGCCAGAAATGCTATTCATAAAGTGGAATAGGTCATGGATTGGCCCCAGCGTGCAGCAGTTAAGACATGGTATACAGGCAGCCAGATCTCACACGGCAAACCTCACTTTGAGTCCTGAGAGATTTGAAAACACTCAGGTATGTGTGTTTGTGTCCAAAACTCATATGTGATAGGAAGAAAAGGGATTGTGGTATAATCATGTGCCATTGAAGGATGCTTTCCCCCTCCTTCTCTCTCTCTCTCTCTCATGAGTGCACACATCCTATGGCAATTAAAAAAAGAAAAAGACTAAGTAGGCCAGCTGTGGCAGCTCAATGGAGGTGTAACACTCTGTGATGCTGAGGCCACTTGGGAAGGTGTGGGTCTGAGGTTACTTTCCTGAGTCTCCCTGTACATGCCAGACATATGCATGTGTGCCATGATCTTGGCCCAATGAGGCTAGGAGTGAATGGTGGTGTGAAGACCCTGTTAGGGATGTCTCTTTCTCTCTCTCTTTCTCTGTATCTCTCTCTTGAAGAAGAAAAAGAAAACTTTTAAAAAGTAACAAGGAATTACTTATTTCTTTATCATAGGTGACATTTGAAATATAAATATATTAGAAGAAGAGGGTATATAGTAACCTCAACTTATGTGAAAATAAATGGATAGTCTTAGATTACTTCTTAAGTGTTGTTTTCAAAGAAATCTCGGAGGAGAGAGAAAAACATAGCTCAGTAGAGTGGAGAGTATCACAGAAGGATAAAGAATACAGACAAGAGGTTAAAGGCACTGAAGCTGCTTTTTGTCTGTTTCTAATGTACAAAAAAGGCCACCCTAATGAAGAACACTGAACTGACACATCTCCACTTTTGGGTAACTGATTTTAAGAGCTGATCTATTTTATTACAAGTATTGTTTAAAAATTCAGCCTGTTAAACATAAGCTAGTGTGCCATCTGGGACAGCCTGACCAGCTCACTATTTAAATTCTTGGGGCTAGGTGACAGTGAGGATTCTCTTTTTATTTGTGGTAACTGCAAGCATCAGCACTGAGAATATTCTTGTGATAATGGATAGAATTACATCTCAATTGTTTACTTGTCAGGACCAACTTGACTGCTTTCTGAAGAACACTGTGACACAGTAAATGTTCAAAAAGATAAGGCAAATTCTCAAAAAAGAAATGGATTAAAGCCTGAGCCTTTGTTAATCAATGAAAAATAAAAATAAAATCCATATACATATTTTTAATATGTACCAAATGCCAAATTTTATTTTATGCTAAACTGAGCATTCTTATGGGATTAAATTATTTCACTACTGATTTTTGACACCATAGATACAATATTTAAAAATTTAAATTTTTGCCTATCTATTTAAAGGCTGCAAACCTTAAGGTATCAGTAAGTCTTTTTATATTTATAATTATTTATTTAATTTTTAAAATGTATTCATTAATTTATTTCAATTTGACCAGAGAGAGACACACAGAGAGAGAGAGAGAGAGAGAGAGAGAGAGTAAGAAAATTAGCCAGGTCCAGAACTTGAACTTTGGTGAGCCGGGTGGGCGTGTCCAGCACCTTCACCATCACACCATGTGCTGGTCACAGTATCATTAAGTCTTTATACTATACTAAGTCTTTATTTAACTTGCTGTTCTTTCCTGTTATTGAATGACTTCTGAAACTATCCAGCACAAAGGGAATAATTGATTTTTTGATCATATTCCTTCTAGCACAAAGGAAAGTGATAAAGGTTTGATGTTCCACTTCAAAATTTTGGAGAAATTTTTTCTTTTTTCTTTATTTTTAAGAGATTTTTGCTATAGAGTGTATGTGCTCACTGGAGAGGCAATGACAGACAAACAGGGGAATGGCCACACCATAATTTCTTTTCCTCTACTCTCTTTCTGGAATTTTGGACACACATGCACACACACCTGGTGTGAGTTTCAAGCTCTCTGATCAGGAACTTGAACCATGGTAGCCATGTGGGAGTCCCGCACCTCAACCACTATGCCACCTGCTGACACTGGGAAATCTTTTAATTATCTCAAAATTGAGGCTTAATATTTTTATTAATTTTTTACCTCATAGTTAGTTCATTGATTTATTTTACATATTTATGTATTTTCTTACTCATTTTCAAAAAACTTATTTCAATTATTACACTAGGGACTGCAAAGGCAAAGGTAAACAGATGTGCATTCAATCCTTAATTGACTTGTAGTCTTTGAAAAGAAGACACTTAGAAAAATCATGAAGTCATCCCACCATTCAAGTGCTTATAAAGAAAATGTGCATGGGCTCTTGCTGGAAGAAACTATAGAATTCCAAAGGGGTAAACATCAAATTTCATCTCAGTTATGATAAAGCTTTCTGGACAAATATATAAGGTGATGTGATGTACAGGAAGTCTCCACCTTGAACTACCAATGGGAATAATGGCTGGAGTTCTCTTGAAAGTTTATGGTAATAGCACAAATGATCAGCAGTTCAGCATGGTTCATATGGTGATACTTAAGCTAAAGAGAATACAATTGAAATAGTTTTGATAAGGACCCGCAGTTAGCGTAATGACTATATCATTGTACTCCTATGTATTCTACCGTGGTTTGCATCCTGGACCTGATGGCTTAAAACTCATACCGGGCACATGTGCATGCATGCCCAAGATCCCGAGAGGAGAATGGAGGAGAAGGGATTGCGGTGTGGCCATCCCCCTGGGGGGGGGGAAGGGATTTCTCGCTTTCTGTCTCTCTGTCTCTCTCTGTCTTTCTGGAGCGCACATGCACCCTATAGTGAACACCTCTCCAAAAAAGGAAGGCTAAAAAGAAATAGTTTTGGGAACCAGCAGTTAGTGTAATGGCTATGTCGCTGGACTCCCATGTCGCTGGCCTCCCACTTAGTCGACTGCGGTTCAAGTGCTGGAACCGGTGGCTTAGAACTCACGCCGGGTGCGTGTGCGTGTGTGCCCAAGATCCCAAGAGGATAATGGAGGAGAAGGGATTGCGGCATGACCATCCCCCCTGGGGGGTGATTTCTCGCTTTCTGTCTCTCTGTCTCTCTCTGTCTGGCGAGCGCACGTGACCTATAGCAAAAATCTTTCCAAAAAAAAAAAAAAAAACATATTCACTGAATACGTATTCACTGAATCTCAATTATTTGGATTTGAGCAATATACTTTCTTTTTGACATAAAATATGTATACATATTTATGGGATACTATGTGTAATAATTAAATTAGGGTAATTAACATGTTCATTAGCTCAACTATTTACTATGACTTTGTGTTGGGCACACTTAAATTTTCTTTTTTAGGTCCTTCGATATAGATGCATTTAAATTAATTGTAGTTATGCTACTGTAATTTGTAACACTAAAACTTGTTCCTCTTTTCTATCTTTAATTTTGCATTTCTTAACCAACATCTTTCTATCCCTCTCCCCTTACGTGCTCAGTCTGCAGTAGACACTCTTCTACCCTTTATTTCTATAAGGTCATTTTTTCAGTTTCCATATATGGCCTAGAACTGGTGGTATTTCTCTTTCTGTGTCTGCTTGAAAAGCAGACACCCAAATGCAGAACGATGAAATGAGAACTCTATTTCTTATCCAAAAATTATACTCAAAATAGATTAAACACTTAAATATAAGGTCCAAAACTGTGAAACTACTAGAAGAAAACAAAGGAAAAACACTTCTGAACATTTGTCTAGGCATACAATTTTTGAATAAAATCTCAAAATTATAGGCAATAGTAAAAATAAAAACATTTTCTGCACAGCAGAGAGCTGAACAGAATAAAGATATACCTTACAGAATGGGAGAAAATATTTCCAAATGATACATTTGATAAGAAAATCATAACGAGAATATACTGGAAATTCAAACAACACAGCAACAAAATAAAAACAGATAACCTAATTTTAAAATGGACAACTGACCTTAGTAGACAGTTCGCAAAAGAAAACATCAAAATGAAAAATAAGCATATGAAAACCTATTTACCATCACTAATCATCAGAGAAATGAAAACTAAAACTATGAAAAAATATCACTTCAACCCAGTTAGAATGGTATTTATGCTCCTCTAGCTCCAGCCCAGCTCTCCCAACCTCAGTTCTCTCCTGCCAGAAAGGTAGGTAGGCTGCTTTTTTGTTCTCTCTTTTGTTAATTTCCTACTTTTCCTCACACCTTAGAGGAAAGCCCTCAGCTTTCCAGCAGAGCCCAGTTCTATCTGCAGCCCCCTGGCAAAATCTGTTTCTTTCTTTCTTTCATACTCTTTTTTTCTTCCCTTTTATATTGCCATCTTCTCCTCATCCTCCACTCATGCAGGGAGACAAGACAGATCTAGAATCATAGTTTTCAAATATCCTTGCATTGCAAGGCCCCCTGGAATCCTTCCTTTTACTTGTCCACCTTTGAAAAAGGACAAATTGCTCTTCAAAAACCTGAAGAGAAAACTCCCCCTGTGTGGACCATATTGTTAAAAAAAAAAAAAAAAAAGCAAAAGAGAAAGTTTGGTACACCTCAATCGCCAACAAAAGGGAAGCAAACCTGTTCCCAGTGCCAGAAACATTCTCCAAAAAGGTATCCAAAGTGTATACATCAACCAATGGCTAGATGGAGAGGAAGAGCCTAAGGTTTGAAGAAACCAGAAAATATGTCTCCATCAAAAGAAAACAATAACTTCTCTATATCTCTTGAGAAAAACAGAAGTTACCAAAATGTCAGACAAAGAATTCAGAACATTCATAGTAACAAAACTCTATAAGTTAGAACAGAAAAGAGACAACGAACTCCAGGAGATGAAGAAATACTTCCACGATTTGAAAGAGAAAATGGACACCATAAGGAAGAATCAGGTGGAACTATTAGAGATGTAGTATCTAATACAGGAAATAAAAAACTGCCTCAAAAGTATTAAAAGCCAATTAGACCAGGCTGAAGATGGACTCTTTGATGTAGAAGATAAACACCTAACCACAAAAAAAAAGAGAGGACAATATATGAGAAATACTAGATCCCATTAAATGTCTGAACATCCAAATAATTGATTCAGAAGGTGAAGAAACTAATAAGAGCATGAAATCCTGCAAGAAAACTCTTCATGTCTAGAGAAGCACTGAATCATCCAGACCCAAGAAATACAAAGGACTCCAAGTAGAATCAACCCAAGAAGATCCTCTCCAAATCAAATCTTAGCCAGACTGGCCAAAACCACAGATAAAGACAAAATACTAAAATTGGCAATGACAAGTGACTTAACAAAAGTCATTCCATCCTGCTAACACTGGTCTTTTCAATGGAAACAATGCAAACAGGTAAAGAATGAGAAGACATTGAAAGTGTTCAGAGAGAAACAATTTCATCCAAGATTATTATATCCAGCAAGATTATCCTTCATATGAAAAAAAATTATTAAAATCTACTCAAATGAAACCTGAAAGAATTTGCCAACACCAGACCAGCTGTTCAAGAAATTCTGAAGAGTCCTGTTCCAGGAAAATTAAATAATGCACAGCTAGAAATAAGAGAATAAACTAAAACCAAGACAATGGGCAACATAAAGGTAGGGACAAATCAGGAAATAATGATAATAACATTGATTATTAATGGATTATATTCTCCAATCAAGAGACACAAACTGGCTGAGTGGATAAAAACAGAAACCCTCTACCTGTTGCCTACAAGAAATGCATCTAATGGATTTGGACTAAAAGTTAAGGGCTGGAAAAAGGTACGCCATGTAAATGGGAACCAAAGAAGAGCTAGTGTTACGATATTAATTTCTGAGAAAAAAAGCTTTAAAACAAAAAAGGTTTATAAAGACAAAGAAGGGCACTACATAGTAATAAAAGGACTAATCCATCAATAAGATATAAGGCTTATAAATATCTATGCACCTGACTCAGGCGCACCCAAATACATGAAGGAAAGACTGTTAGATCTAAAAGGAGAGATAGACTGCAACACACTAATTGTTGAAGATGTCAACACCCCCCTATCTCCCCTGGACAGATTATCTAGACAAAAAATAAGTAAAGAGATAAAGGACCTAAATGATGCCATAAATCAAATGTACTTAAAAGACATGTATAGAATCTTTCACCACAAAACTATGAGATACACTTTTTTCTCACCCTCACATGGAAACTTTAAAAAAATTGACCACATGATAGGGCACAAAGCAAACCTTTACAGATTCAGGCATAGAAACTATATCCAGCATCTTCTCCGACCATGATAGAATCAAACTTCATATTAATTTCAAGAAATATCCTCAGAAATACCCAAATACATGGAAACTAAAGAACTTACTACTGAATGACTTCACAACTACTGAGGAAATTAAGACTGAAATTAAAAAATTCATGAAAGCCAATGACAATGAACACATGAGTTTCCATAATCTTTAGGACACTGCAAAAGCAGGATAAGAGTAAAGTTCATAGTAATGAGTGCTCATAAGGAGAAGATAGAAAGAAGGCAAATGGACCACCTAACATTGTGCCTCAAAGAATTGAATAAGCAGCAGCAAAAACATCCAAAAAACCTCCAGAAGAAAAGATATAATAAAGATCTGAGATAAATGAAATAGGAAATGAACAAACTACACATAAAATCAATGAAAGTAAAAGATGGTTCTTTCAAAATATAAACAAAATTGATACACACTAGCTGAACTAATTAAGAAGAAGATAAAAAAGAACCAGGTAAATCAAATTTGCAATGAAGCAAGCAATATAACAAAAGACATAATAGAAATACAAAACATCATTAGAGGATACTATGAATAATTATATGCTAACAAACAAGAAAACCTGTATGAGATGGACAAATTCCTGGACACATAAAATCTATCTAGATTGAGTCTGGAGGATGTAGAAAGTTTAAATAGGCCCATAACAACCCAGGGGATTGAATCAGTCATAAATAACCTCCCTACAAAGAAAAGCCTTGGTCTTGATGGCTTCACCTCTAAATTCTACAAAACTTTTAAAGAAGTACTAACTCCCATTCTGCTCAAGTATTTCTAAATATCCAAAAGAGTGGAACTCTCTCAATTTCATTCTATGAAACCTCCATCGCCCTTATCCTTAAAACAGACAAGGACAGGATGAATAGGGAAAACTAAAGACCAATATCCCTGATGAACATAGATGAAAAAATTCTCATTAAGATGCTAGCAAATCGTATCCAACAACATATAGAAAAGAGTATACATCACCACCAGGAATGCTTAATTCTAGGGATGCAAGTTGGTTCAACATACATAAAATCCTAAGTGTAAAATACCATATTAAGAAAAAGAAAGATAAAAGCCATAGGATCATATCAAATGATGCAGAAAAAGCATTTGATAAGATACAATATCTATCCATGATCAAAACTCTCTGCAAAATAGGCATAGAAGGGTCATTTCTCAGCACGACAAAAACAAAAAAACCCATATCTAACACTATCCTGAATAGGGAAATGTGAAAAGTCTTTCCACTAAAAACTGGCACTAGACCAGGATACCCACTTTCTCCTCTCCTATTCAATATAGTGCTGGAAGTCCTTGCCAACACAATCAGAAAAGAGAATAGAATAAAAGGCATTCAAATGAGAAAAGAAGAGGTGAAACTATCTCCATTTGCAGATGACATGATTGTATACATAGAAGACCCAACAGTATCCAAGAAAAAAATCCTGGAAGTAATAAATAAATACAGTAAAGTTGAAAAATACAAATCAACATACAGAAATCTATCATATTTCTTTTTTTTTTTTTTGAGGTTTTTGTTTTGGATGGGTGCGCTCGCCAGACAGACAGAGAGAGACAGAGAGACAGAAAGCAAGAAATCACCTCCCAGGGGGGATGGCCACACCACAATCCTTTCTCCTCCATTCTCCTCTCAGGATCTTGGGCACGCACGCACAAGCGCCCGGCGTGAGTTTTAAGCCACCGGGTCCAGGACGCGAACCGCGGTCAACTACATGGGAGTCCAGCAACATAGCCATTATGCTAACTGCTGGTCCTGTCTATCATATTTCTATATACAAACAGCAAGCAGTCTGAGATAGAACTGAGAAAAGTAATTCCATTTACCATAGCTCCAAAAAGTATAAGATACCTAAGAATGAATCTAATCAAAAAAGTTAAAGACCTCCAGGGACCCAGCAGTTAGCGTAATGGCTATGTCGCTGGACTCCCACGTAGTCAACCGCGGTTCGCGTCCTGGACCCAGTGGCTTAAAACTCACGCCGGGCGCGTGTGCGTGCGTGCCCAAGATCCCGAGAGGAGAATGGAGGAGAAGGGATTGCGGCGTGACCATCCCCTCTGGGGGGTGATTTCTCGCTTTCTGTCTCTATGTCTCTCTCTGTCTGTCTGGTGAGCGCACGCGCCCTATAGTGAAAATCTCTCCAAAAAAAAAAAAAAAAAAAAAGTCAAAGACCTCCACAACAAAAACTGTGAGAAGCTAAAAAATGAAATTGAAAATTACATGAAAAAGTGGAAGGACATCCCATGTTCCTGGATTGGAAGAATTAATATAACCAAAATTGCAATTCTACCCAAATTACTCTACAAATTTAATGCAATCCACATTAAAGTGCCAGAGACATTCTTCACCTCATATTGCCAAAGCAATCTTGCACAAGAATAGTGGAGTGGGTGACATCTCACTCCCTGAGTGAAAATATACTGCAAAGCTCTGATCATCAAAACAGCAATGTATTGGTACAGAAACAGACAAGTGGTCCAATAAAACAGAATAGAGACCCCAGAAATAAATTCCCAAACACAAAGCCAAACCTTTTACAAAGGTTACCAAGAAATCCAGTGGGGAAAGGAAAACCACTTTAGCAAATGGTGCTGGAAAAACTGAATATCCACCTGCAGAAAGATGAATCTAAACCTCTCTCTGAAACCATTGACAAAAATAAACTCAAAGTGGACTGAATATCTAAACCTAAGACTTCAAATTTTAAAATTACCTCTGGAAGACACTGGGGAAACTGAAAAACACTGGGGTTGGCAAAGACTTCTTAAATAAGACCCGCAAAGCACAGACAATAATCCCCAAAGTAGACAAGTGGGATTACATGAGATTAAGAGGTTTCTACACTGCCAAAGACACAATTATCGGTGTGAATCAACAGGCCTCAGAATGGGAAAATATTTTTCTAAACTACGCATCAGATAAGAAACTGATTACCAGAATACACAAAGAACTCAAGCAGCAATTCCCAAAAAAGATGATCAACCTTGTTAAAAGATAGGAGAATGAGTTGGAAAAAACATTCTCTAAGGAAGATATATGAATAGCCAAAGGGCATATGAAAAAATACTCAACATCCCTCATTATAAGGGAGATTCAGATCAAAACCACAACAAGATACTACCTAATCCCAGTCAGAATGACTAAGATTAAAAAAACAGAAAATGATAAGTGCTGGTGGAAGTGTGGTGAAAGGGGAACTCTCTCACACTGCTGGTGGGAATGTAATTTGGTCCAGAACAATATGGCGATTCCTCAAAGATCTACAAATAGAGCTACCATATGATCCACAATCTCACTCCTTGGTATCTACCCAAAGGACAGGAGAATCATTAGTTGGAAAAGTGCTTGCACATTGATGTTTATTGCAACATTATCCACAATTGCTAAGACATGGAACCAACCTAAATGTCCATGTACAGCTGAATGGATAGAAAAATGTGGCACGTATACTCTTTGGAATACTACTCAGCCATAAAAACAGTAAGACACTGGCTTTTTACAGAAAGTGTCATGAATATGGATGATTTATTGCTGAGTGAAGCAAGCCAGGCTATGAAGGATAGACATTGAATGTCTCCACTTAATATATACTGACTGTCCACACTCTATAGTGGAAAGTGAATGACTCAAGAATATGAAACATAGAAAATGGTTATAAATATTGGATACAGTGTAGGAAGAGAGTGGGTGAAGGAAGAGAGACTGAGAAAGGACATTGGTGAGAGAAATGGGGGGGGGCATTTGTGGGACAGAGAGATGGATTATTGTCTTTGAGGATGATCTGTATAGTGTTCCCAACTGGATTGGTGAGAAATGTATACATGTTGAAATATTCACTTTGCAAGCTAAGTGACATATGTGATTGAACGTATAAAAGAAATTTAAATTAAAAATATATTTTATAAAATAATGAGAATTATAAAAAATGAAAACAAAAAGTAACATGCTGGAGAAGATATGGAGAAAGGGGAAATCTTAGACAGTTTGTAGGAGATGCCTCAAAAACTAGAAATAGAACTGTCATATGATCCTGCAATCCCACTACTATGCATATATCCAGAGGAAAGGAAATCAGTACATCATAGATAACTTCTCCCCAATATTCATCAAAGCATGATGATTCATCAAATTCATTCATAAAATTTTTTAGAGGTTTTTGCTACAGGGCATGTGCGCTCGCCAGGCAGACAGAGAGAGACAGAGAGACAGAAAGTGAGAAATCACCCCCCAGGGGGGATGGCCGTGTCACAATCCCTTCTCCTCCATTCTCCTCTCAGGATTCTAAGCATGCATGCACATGTGCCTGGCATGAGTTTTAAGCCACCAGGTCCAGGACTCGTACTGCCTTTGACTACATGGGAGTCCAGTGACACAGCCGTTATGATAACTGCTAGTCCCTTTCATCATAGCAATTTTAACAATAACTAAGATTTAGAATCAATTTAAGTGACCATTAACAGATAAGTGGATTTCTGAAAATGAGGTATATATGTACAGTGGAACACAGTCATTAAAAAGAATGAAATCCTATTATTTGAGGCAACATGTGGGTAAGCCTGAAAAACATTGGGCTAAGTGAAAAGGGCACTTACTCTTAATTAAATAATATATTAAATATTTAAGTTAAATTTAGACTGTGGATTTCTATTAGTTATTAGAAAATGGAATGCTTTATTATTCACAGTAATTTTAATAATAAAATGGGGAATTGTTATGCTTACTTTTGGATGTCAACTTGGATTAAGGAATACCTTGACATCTGGTAAAAGTATTCCTGTTGTGTTTGTGAGGATGTATAGAGAGAAGATAAACATGTGACTCTGAGATGACTAGGGTGGGACAAACTACCCTCAATGTAGGCAGGAAGTACCCAGCTGACCAGAGCCTGAAGTGAACAAATGCAGAAGATGGATTGATCCTTACAGGGGCAGATCGCGCATGGTCCATTTCTCCACTCCTCCAGCTCATTGTCTCCTGAGCACTCATGAACATTCCTAGGATGTTGCTGACTCTCCATGGGGGAAATTGAACTGTGGCTGTCATGTGGGATCTAGCTTCTCCTGAGCAGCTTGTTATCACTACTCTAGAACTGGACCAGGTTGATCTCTTCTGAGAGTTAGATTGCTGCTGCTGCCTAGAATGTCAGAACTTCGGAGTCCAAAGGCTTACTTGCCTTTGGACTTTAGGACTTACAGCTCTGCACCCTGTCAGGCTTCGGCCTCAGCTTTAGAGTTTCATCATTGGTTTCCCCTGCTTCCAAGGCCTTTAGACTTAAAGTGAGCCATGCTACCCATAGCACTGGGTCTTCAGATTGCAGATAGCCTGCTGTGGGACTTGTCAGTCACCACAGTAGTAAGAGTCAATTCTCCTAATAAATCCTATTTGATACATCTATATAGATAGCTTATTAGTTCTGTATCTGTAAAGAACTCTAATACATAAATATAATATGAATGCTTACTCAGAAGACTAATAAGCAATAAGCAGAAGTATGCTTTATTTTTCTCAACCTCTGCCTGGACTCTCTGAGACAAAATGGCTTTGAACAGCCAGCAGAAACACTCTGACTCTACTTTGTTTCTATCCTTTTGGTCTACTTGTGTTGCAACATTTTATTAAACATCTTTTTGATTTGGGCCAGCAGGTGGCATAGTGGTTAAGGCACTGGACTCCCACATGGCCCACTGTACTTGGAGTCCCAGACCCAATGACTTCAAACTCATACCTGGTGCATGTACATCCATGTCCAAAATCCCAAGAGGAGAATGGAGGGGAAGGGATTGCAGCATGTCCTTCCCCTCCATGTATATGATATATATGTATAATATATCTATCATATCTATATATGATAGATATATAATCTTAGACATTTAAAAACTTTAGGTAAAAAGCTCATATGTGAAAAAATAAAGTTCAGTATATTTAAAAAATCTCATTCTGTTCCCAAAATCTCAGGAGGATAATGGAGAAGAAGTGATCGCAGAGTGGCCAAACCTTCTGGAGGGTGATTTCTCACTTTCCCTCTCACCATCTCTCTTTTTCTCTGTGGTGAGTACACATGCTCAATGGCAAAAGCCAAAACAAAACAAAGCAAAACAAAACAAAACAAAAAAACTCATTGTGTTGTTCATATAAAAACAAATACATTCATTAGAAATAATTTAAACAATGCGCTAGGTACAAGGAAGATTTGAAAAATATAATTTGCCTCCTAATAAAAATTATTTTAGCTATATTTATATTGATGGGAAAAAGACAATTAGAGTAAGAATAAAAGGGAAAGGGAGTTTCAAGGACACACTCTAAACAGCAAATTATATTATACTTAATAAAATATATTAATGATAGTATTTCGAAAGTTACCAACAAAAAGAAATTGCAGTAAAATGGAAAACATTGTGGAACTTTTTTTAATTATCCCTTCCTCCTATTGTCAGGAGATTTCTGTAAGAGCCATAAGCTACTGGAAATTCTATTATTTGGCAATTATTTCTTCCCCTAGAAAAAGATGTACTTGATAATCCGGTGTTATTCAGCATGGTACTTGAAGTTGTTAATTACTTTATTATAACACCTCTTTATTTTTCTAATAAAAGCATGTTAATAAAAAGTCGTTTAATATTTTCACAATTCTGTCACTTATCTCAGTGCTTCTGTTAATACTTTCTCCTGGACTCACACTTGTGGCATCATCCAGTTGGAAACTGCTGAATTCTCTTTTCATGTGGTTCTTCTTCCCTAAGGCCACTGGACCAGACTGGAATTTTTTACCTAGCGGTATTTGTGTTCTAAGAACAAGCCCTGACACGTAAATGTTTATGAAGCATATGCATGTGTTATGCTTCTCTTTTATGCCACTAGTAGAATATTATACTATTTCATTATAACCTTATACAATCTAGAGTATAAAATAAATGAGAATTATTATTGGTGAAGGTTGATTTTTGTCTTTCTTGAGTTCTTAAATGTTTTGGCTCTTTATAAAAAAATAATTAAAGGACTTGCTAAAGATAGGGAGAGGAACTCTAAAACAATATCATTACTTAAGAGATTCCTCTAATTTCAGAAAATCGATTAGGAAACATTTTACTATAGTACAGTCGAATTTTCTAAGCTCTGTGTTTTAAAGTAGTCTTCACTGATCACTGCTGTGGAAATTGAGAAAAATGATCCTTTTTAATTTTTTTCCAACATTTTTTTCTAGGCCTCCTGAATTTTATTTGTTATATTATGATAAATTACACTATTATTAATACCTTTTATAATCTCTAAATTATGTTCTCAAACTTTCTAACTTTGTTTAGTAATTCTTTTTATATGGATCATAAGCACACATATGCCTGGAAGTTTCAAGGGGTCTCTGGACATGAACCTACTTGGAATGTCACTTTTTTATTTTTATTTTTAGCTTGATTTCTATTTCTTTTATACATTCAATCATGCTACCCAGCTCACAAACTAAATATTCTAACATGTCTACATTTCTCACCAGTCCAGTTCACCATATAGAATGTTATCTTCCTCTACTCCTTCACCTGCCACTTCCCACACTGTATCTGGTGTTCACAACCATTTACTTAGGTTCTATAGCCTTCAGTCATTCAGTTTCGACCATAGAGTGCAGACATTCAGTATATATTAAGTGGAGACATACAATGTCTCTCCTTCATCTCCTGGTTTGCTTCATTTAGCCACATATCTTCCATATTCATCCACTTTCTATCAAAAGTCAAGGTCTTGTTATTTCTTTTATGGCTGAGTAGTATTCTGTAGAGTATATGTGCCACAGTTTTTCAATCCATTCATCTGTTCATGGTCATTTTGGTTGGTTCCATGTCTTAGCAATTGTGACTAATGCCACAATAAACATTGATGTGCAAGCACTTTTACGATGAAGAATTATTCTGTCCTTTGGGTAGATACCAAGAAGTGGGATTGCTGGATCATATGGTAGTTCTATTTGTAGGTCTTTAAGGAATCTCCAAATTGTATCCAGAGTGGCTTGACCAATTTACATTCCCACCAGCAGTGTAGGAGAGTTCCTGCTTCACCATGCTTCCACCAGCACTTACTTTTTTTTTTTTTCTTTGTAATCTTAGTCATTCTGAGTAGGCTTAGGTGGTATCTCATTGTGTTTTTGATCTGCATCTCCCTTATGATGAGGGATGATGAGCATTTTTTCACATACTCTTTGGCTGTTTGTATGTCTTCCTTAGAGAATGGCTTTTCCAACTCATTCCCCCATCTTTTAATAGAGTTATTCATCTATTTTCAGGACTGCTGCTTGAAATCCTGTGTATTCCCATTATCAGTCCCTTATCTGATGCATAGTTTACAAAAATATTTTCCCATTATAAGGGCTGTTGATTCACACTAAATACTGTGCCTTTTGCCATGCAGAAACTTTTTAATCTGATGTAATCCCACTTGTCTACTTTTGGGATTCCTGACTGTGCTTTGGGGGTCTTATTTAAGAAGTCTTTGCCTACCCCAATGTCTCCCAGAGTTTCCCCAGTGTTTTCCAGCAGTAATTTTATAGTTTGAGGTCTTAAGTTTAGATCTTTGATCTACTTCGAGTTCATTTCTGTCAATGGTGAGAGGTAGGGGTTCAGATTCATATTTCTGCAGGTAGATATCCAGTTTTTCCAGCACCATATGCTAAAGAACTTTCCTTTCCCTATTCCCACTGGATTGACTGGCTCCCTTTGTCAAAAATCAGTTGGCTGTATATCTGGGAGTTTATGCCACTTCTTTTTATTGCTGTGCTCCCACTTGACCCCTTTAGTATTTCTCTAAGGCAGTTTAGTATAGATGTAAGAATCACAGGGTTTGAAGTCAGAATTCTTGGTTTAAAAAAGTAAAATTCCTTTTTTACTTCTTATTTACTGTTCATCTTTATGTATACATACATACCCAGAATGATGTATGTATTGCTGAGTATCCCTTATCTGAAATACTTGGGACAGTGTTGCTTCAGATTTTGTTTTTTGGAAAATTTGCATATATCGATGACATATCTTGTCCGTGAGACCCAAGTCTGAACAGAAAATCCATTATACTTCATATATATACCAAAGGAAGTTTTATACAATATTTTTTAAAAACTTCAAGCAAGAAGAAAAGTTTGTGCACATTGTAACATTGGAAAGCAACAGTACCATAGTGTATAGCCATCCGTGTGCATCATCTGTGAATGTTTGGCATCACCATCATTCCTGACTCTGCATTTATATAGTACTAATGAGCAATTATGTTCTTACTCTTATTCACACATCAGTATTTCGTAAAATTATATATCATTAATATAGTATAACGATAATGTATACAGGGCAGCACAATATTCTCTGCAGAGTATCTGTAGCAACTGTTAACATCAATAACACTGTAGGGTTTTGGTCTACACCTATGATACTATGTTTTGATTAAAAGGTTGCTGTACACTGTATCTTATTTTTTCAGGTGAGAAGAAACATCAGAAGCAGTTGAGGGACCAAGTTATAAGTCCTCCAAGGATGAGAAGGCATTTTGCTGGATGACTCTTTAAAAAGTTTCCTCCAGAGTCAACTGCCTCATTAGTAACGTTTGTTGTTGTTGCTGCTGCTGAGGTTTTGTCATAGAAACCTCAATTTGATTTTATATACGGACATGATTTCTAGTTCTGTTATGAATGCACACTATTCTTGTCCTTCAATAAGCCCATCACACATTTTTATGTCAGCTACCACACTTTTCTGCAGTACTAACATCCTCCTTATTATCATTCTTATCACAAACATCTTGATTTAGACCATTTTGGCTTTTTCACGAGTTAATGAATGAACAACTGAGGCCTCATTACTGATTTTAAAACTTTCTTTGTTATCTACTTTTTACAACTTACTGACAGAATCTAAAAGCATATAATTTTTTATATATGTAAGTAAGTCAGATATTATTTTTTTTACACTGGACATACACTCACATGGTTTATAAGAAACTCATTTAACATGTAATAACATAGATTAAAATTAAGAAAATGGGAAAAGATACCTCATCCCCATATTAATCGAAAGGAAGTAAAAAATATTATATTAACATTGGGTGAAGTAGGTATTACAGCAAAGACAATTATCAGAGACAGATAGTAATAAAAGGGTCAATTCACCAAGATGGCATGACCATCTAAAATGTGTATGCTCCAAACAACAGAGCTGCAATACACATGAAGGAGAAAACTGGAAGAGTAGACAAAGGTGCAATTATAGTCATAGAAGTTAACATTTGGTCCACAAAAACAAGCAAAGATAGAGCAAATCTCAACACCAGCACAAAAAAGTCTTTAATCGATATTTATACAACACTCTCCCCAACAAAAGTGAAATAGATATTTGTATCAAGTCCTCAGAGAAAATATATCAAGATAGATCATATCCTGGGGCATAAAATGAACCTCAATAAAGTTTTAAAAAATTGAAATCATACAGAGTGTGTTTTTGGAGCATCATGGAATCGAACAAGAAATCAATAACAAAGATAAAAAGAAAATCTCTGAACACTTGGAAACTAAACAACCCATATCTAAATAATCTATAGGTCTACAAGTAAGTCTCAAGAGAAAATTTAAAAATACTCTGAACTAAAGAAAATAAAAAGTATGAAAACTTGTGAGGTAAAGTTAAGTAATGTTGGGATGGACATTTATATTATTAAATACATATATTAGTAAAGAGCAAATGTCTCAAATCGATAGTCTACCTGCCTACTATCAGGCCAGCTTGTAGCCTGATAGTTAAAGTGACTGTCTCCCACATGGCACAGCTCAAGTCATGGGCCCAGTGACTTGAAAAACATGCTAAGTACATGTGTGTGCATGCCCAAAATCCAAATGGGAGGGAGAGATGGAGAAAGATTACAGAGTGACCATACTTCTTGGGGGCTTCTCTCCCCTTCCCTCCAGTGAGTGCATGCACCCTCCCAGATATTAAAAAGAAAGAAAGAAAAAAAAAGAATATATGAGAGTCAAACAAATTTACGCCAATGAAAAGAAAAAAAAATATCAACTGGACAGGTTTGAGAAGTATTTCACGTTGGACACGTTGAATAAACTCTTTTTTTTTTTTTTGAGAGGTTTTTGCTATAGGGCATGTGCACTCACCAGAAAGACAGAGAGAGGCAGAAAGACAGAAAGTGAGAAATCACCCCCTGGGGGGATGGCCACACCGCAATCCCTTCTCCTCCAATCTCCTCTCAGGATCTTGGGCACGCACACACACGTGCCTGGTGTGAGTTTAAGGCACTGGATCTGGGTCTTGAATCGCGGTCAACTCTGTGGGAGTCT
Source organism: Tupaia belangeri chinensis (assembly GCF_000334495.1). Classification (NCBI taxonomy): domain Eukaryota; kingdom Metazoa; phylum Chordata; class Mammalia; order Scandentia; family Tupaiidae; genus Tupaia; species Tupaia belangeri. The sequence continues at coordinate 1,443,303 of NW_006199230.1, forward strand.
AGTGACATAGCCATTATGAAAACTGCTGGTCCCTGGATAAATTCTTTGTTGAAGCCAAATGATATATAGTGATTGAATGTTTTTAAAAAATGAGAATAACAACAATAATATCTGAAAAAATTTTTGAAATGTTATTTTATGTGGATAGTAATGTCTTTGTCTTGACTGATATACATGGTAAAAAAAGCTGGGAAAAGAAATGTAATATACTGTAAAGATATATGTGATTCAATGTAATATAAAAAGATTATGATAATAATAAACACAATCAAGTTTAAAAAATAAAAAGAAATAATAAAAAGCAGAAATCAATAAAATTGAAAGAGTAAAGCAAAAGGAAAAAGCAATGAAACAACTAGCTTGTTCTTGAAAAAATATTGATAAGATTCATAAACACCTAAAAATGTCAATAGAAAAAAATGGAAAAGATGCAAATTGCCAATATGGTGGAGTAGGGGATATTAGTACAGACCCTGAAGACATCAAACCTCAATAAAGTTTTTAAAAATAGAAATCATACAGGATCATAAGGTAATAATGAACAGCTCTATACATGTAAATATGACAAGTTGATAAAACAATTAATTCCTGGGAATATAATAATACCTCAACTCACTCCATCTGAAATCAAAAACTTGAATTGCCCTATAATTGTTAAGAAAATTAAATTCATAATTTGAAACTATCAAAAAAAAAAGAAATATTCCAGGTCCAAAGTGTTTCACTGAAGAATTCCTGCAAATAGTTAGAAAGAATTAACATTAATTTTACACAATCTCTTTTGAAAAATAAAAGAAGAAATAATCTATCCTAATTTGTCTTATTAAGTTAGAATTACTTGAAGCCAGGATCATACAAAGAAACTGGGAACTATATACAAAGAGAAATAAATAAAGAAGCTAGAGACTGGTATCTCTGGTGAATATAGACATAAAAATCCTCAGGAAAGTATCCAGCAAATTAAATTCAGCAATACATTTAAAGTACATAATTATGAGCAAGTAGTTTTTATTCCAAAGAGATAGACTACTATAATATTTTAAAGTAGTTCAGTTCACTGTATTAATAAGCTAAAGCAGAAAATTCTCATGTTTGTAGCAGTCAATTCTAAATATGAGTGTGTATACCAAATTCAACACCAATCATTGCAAAACTCTTAGAAAATTCACTAGCACGAAGCAAACAATTGTAACTAGTACATGGACAAGTGGTAGTGAGACATTTCACTGAAGAGGTTACACATCATAGAAAGAAGCATGGGAGATGTTCAACATTATGAGCCATTAGAGAAATGCAAACTAATACCACAATGAAATATCACATACATCAGGATGGCTAAAATAAAACATGGTGACACCTCCAAATGGTAGCAAGCATGCCAAAGCACCAGAACACTCATACCTTGCTGAGGAGAATGCAAAATGGTATTATTGTCACACTGGAAAAGTTAGACAGTTCCTTCAAAAATCAAATATGTAACCATTATATACCCAGCAATTGCACTCCTCCATTTTTATTTTAGAAAACTAAAAACTTACATTTAAAAACCTGAACATAAATATTCATAGCAGTTCATAACTATCGGAAACTGGAAACTACCCGGATGTCCCACAGTAGATAAAAGGTTGAGCGTATTTGGAATATCTATAGGATCAAACACTCAGCAATAAAAATGAATGAAGTGCTTACACAGAGAGCAACCTGGATGAATCCCCAGAAAATTATTCTAAGTGAAAAAAGTTTTCATAAAGTACATACTGTGATTCCATTTATACAGCAGTTTTGAAATAGCAAAATTGTAGAAATGAAGAAAAGATTAGTGGTAATTGAAGGTTAAGGAAATGGTTGGGGTGGAAGGGAGGTAGGTGTGTCTATGAAAGGGTTGAACAAATGAACTTTGTGTTGATAAAAAAATGTTCTGTATGTTAACCATATTTGTGTTATTATCTTGTGTGCAATATTGTGTCTTTCAAGATGTTACCTTTGGGATAACTGTGTAAAGGTACATAAGATCTGTCAGTATTATTTCTTTTAATTGTAATGAAATCCACAATTATCAAAATAAAGTGAATTAATTGAAAGTTTTATTTAAAAAAAGCAACACAGGGCATATGAGAAAAGTGGACACGGCACTCAAAACATGGTTAGTAGCACATAAAAAATTAAAGTTGTAGCATAGTTTAACACACATAAAGCAGTCAAGAAATATGTAAGTACTAGAATAAATAGGATGTTTCTTTTTGAGGAAGAAAATCTCTTAAAGCCGATAGAGTTTTGGACTTAAGCACTGGAATGAGTTTTATTATAGTGATTGTTATGGTTTTGATATTTTTAAAAATATAAAGTTCTTATGAACATTTATGAGGAGAATAATAAAAATCAAGTTTTTCTTCTGAGAGTCTGAGAAGAGATGATTTTTTATAGGTTATAGGAATAATCAATAGGATAGTAGAAAGTCACACTAGGAAGAAATTTCAGAGCTCAGATAATCCTGTCATTTATTGAGTGACTTGGTCAGCCACGATGTAGAGAAAAGTAAGTACTTTTTTAGTACTAGGCTGTTCTGTATTAAGAATGAAAATAATTTGGATTAGAACATATTTCTTTCCTACATACTAACTCTGTACAGACTTGGCAAAAATAGGGAAATGTAAGTACCTTAGCTTCATTTTAAGCTGATCTTTGTAAAATGAATTTTTTTTCCAAAGTAAGCATTTATAGTACCATTCTGAGGGAAATGTAATATTGAAATCTGTATGACTGTGCATTAATTTAATCCGTGTGCGCCTATGTTTAGCAACAAACTAGAGAATTAATATCTATCCCTTCTCTAGTGATAAAGACTCAAATTCTTCACAACATTGTAAAGCCTTCTTAACTAAATCGTGGTTATGATAATAAATTCATATCTGGAAGGACTTAAACACAAGAGAATAAAGAACTTAATAATGAAAGTTAATGGGTTACAATCCACTTAAACTGTATGTCCAGAAAGACTATGTTTCTTTGGGGAGCTTTCGCTAGCTTAATAAATGATAATCTTTTGTCCTACATGTAAGAAATAAGCCTGAGTAGCCGCAGGAGCAAGGTCAGTTCACTGATCAAAACACCACCAGGGAAGTCATGGACATAAGGTGTTTGAAGGGCACTTTATCTCTGGACCTGGATCATGACCTTCGCTCAAAGACATTTTTTCCCTTTATTAGAAAATAGCAATTCACAGTGATTTTGTTTTTTAATTAATCATGTATGGAAAGAAGTAGCTTTTCACTTCTTACAGTGAAAATAGTTATTTCTTCATCAACGTCTTGTTTGTGGGTCTAAAAGACAGAAGCCACTTTGATGAAGAGATTAAATGTTTCAGGAAGTGCAGGATTTGGTGTGTGGACACAAGAGTTTGCCAGGCTGGTTTTTAGAATTAAGGCCTATAAATCCACCGAGATCCTTTTTGTTCCAAAGGCAGACTAACTACCTATTTTGGAATGTTCTGAATGTTACATAACTAAGCTGTACTAAGTGACCAACCACTCTGAAACTGGTGCCCAGCCCTAACGCTCCTGTGTAAGAACTATATAAACTAGAAAAAATGGGTAAGGTTTTGCTCAAGAGAGAGAACTGGAGAGAAAAATCCTGACTGTCCTAAAAGTAAATAAGCAAGTGAAGGTGATGTGGAGCAATCCGGAGCTTGTGAGCCTCTAATTCGTAATGCTGATGGCCACTCAGGAGTGGTGAACTACATTGAACTGAATCCTGCAATGGTGTGAGGGGACTTTAAAATGTTTGTGAAAAATGGAGTTAACATATTAGTTTATATTGGAGCAATTTTTTTTTTTTTGAGATCTATGGATACTTTTTTTAACAGTGCATGTTTTTCATAACTTTTTATGATAAGTTAAGAAAGGGGTCTTTTTGGGAACCAGCAGTTAGTGTAATGGCTATGTGTGAAAAATTAACATATTAGTTTATATTGGAGCAATTTTATTTTTGAGATCTATGGATACTTTTTTTAACAGTGCATGTTTTTCATAACTTTTTATGATAAGTTAAGAAAGGGGTCTTTTTGGGAACCAGCAGTTAGTGTAATGGCTATGTCGCTGGACTCCCACATAGTCGACCGCGGTTCGTGTCCCGGACCCGGTGGCTTAAAACTCACGCCGGGCACGTGTGCGTGCGTGCCCAAGATCCCAAGAGGAGAATGGAGGAGAAGGGATTGCGGCGTGACCATCCCCCCTGGGGGGTGATTTCTCATTTTCTGTCTCTATGTCTCTCTCTCTCTGTCTGTCTGGCGAGCGCACGCACCCTACAATGAAAATCTCTCAAAAAAAAAATAAATGAAAAAAAAAAAAAAGAAAGGGGTCTTTTTATAAGTCCTCTTTCAACTACTGGATAAAACTGAGGGACAGAGACTACACCCTGTTTTTTTCTCATTGTTTAAGATCTTGGAGTCACATCCTTGGATGTAAATCCCAGACTTAAGACTTTTCTATAATGGGGGTATTGATATGTTCTTTGGCACTGAACCAAGTAGCAGAAATACTAAAGTGTAAAAAACACCTGGGTTTCTAATTAGCAACAATGTTAAATAAAGTTAGTTCATATCTGACAAAGAATATGGACTATGAAACAAGTGAGTCAAAGGCACATGGAGGTTTCATTTATTTCCTATCTTTATGAAAGAGAGGTTTCTGGTTTTAGTTTTTTAATTTTGCCTGTTTTTAGTCTGTTTTGTTTTTTTGTTGTTGTTGTTTTGTTTTGTTTTGTTTGCTTGTTTCTTTTGGCCATAGGGTGCATACACTTGCTAGAGAGAGAGGAGATAAAATGAGAAATCTCCCCCAGGGGGCATGGTAATGCTGCAATCCCTTCTCCTCCATGCTCCTTTCTGGATTTTGAGAACACACACACACACATGCCCAGTGTGATTTTCATGCTTCCATGTCTGTGACTTAAACTGGTCAGCTCTGTGGGAGTGTAGTGCCTTATCCTCCACATCATCTGCTGGCTTCATTTTTTGACAGGGTCTTGCCATGGCACAATCCTTCCGTTCTAGCCTTAGTTAGCTAGGCCCACAGTGCACATGATTGTGTCTGGCCTGGGAATGGAACCCTAGTCTTCCATGTGGCCTCAGTCTTTCAGTAGCAGCCATCTTAGCAGCATGTACTATATGTATACTATTGTAGCTGAGCCTACTTTTAGTTTTAAGGTAATATTTTAAACAACTATATGACAATCAATATTTAAGATGGGAGGGGCCAGCAGGTGACATAGTGGTTAAGGTGCTGGATTCCCACATGGCTGACCACATTTCAAGTCCTGGCCCCGAAGGTGTGAAACTCACACCAGGTGTGTGTGTGTGCCTGAACAAAATCCTGAGAAGAGAATAGAGGAAAAGGGATTGCAGTGTCGCCATTCCCTGCTGGTAGTATGCAGTGATTTCTCACTTTCTCAATCTCTCAGTCTCTCTGGAAAGTACACACACCCTATAGCAAAAACAAAACAAAATATCTCTCAAAAAAATTTAAGATAGGAATTTGCAAAATTAAAGCAACATTTATATACTATGAAGAAATTGATTCCAGTTTTGATTGCTCAAAACCTATGCATATGACGTACATTAAAGCTGAATACCCAATAATGGTTGCATAGGTAGGTTTTACTTGTTCATGAATATTTTAGGTACACCAGTTAGCATTACAGAAACAATTCCAGCACTGCAAGTAACTCAGTGTTTTCTACTGCATCCAACTAAGGGAGAGCAAAACTGGTAGGAAACAAGGTAAAAATACTTTAATATTGTAGTTATAGCAGTATCCAACGTTTATCGTTTGTCAGATTCTATTCATTACATAACTCACTTAATCCTTATGACAACACCATGACAGATACACTATCATTATCTTTATTTATAGATACAGAAATTGAGGCACTGACAACGTACGTGGGCAAGCCAGGATTTATAAGCAGGCAGTCCGACTATTTAGTCCATGAACTCACCTCCCTCCCTCTGTATGCCAGATGTTCCAGTACGCTTGGACCTTCTAGGAGAACAGCAATTCGCCTGAGCTGGGAGACAGTAAAGCTTCGAAATGGTGTTTCAATTTAAGGATAGTCAAAGAAAAGATTTGCTATTTCAACCAAAATTATTAGAAATTTTTAATAAATTCACATGTACTTATTTGGACTGATGAAAAAATTTGTTCAAATGATAAAATACTTCGCATGTGAGAATATATTCTTTAGGTTTATATACTTTGCTGAACATTCTGTATGACCCTATTTAGGTGATTTTTTCCCTTCTTGGTGACTAGTTATGGTCAATCCACATCTGAGTATATGGTAAATATGAGAGCATCACATGGAAATGTGAAGACATTAATTAGAGATATTATAGAAAACTAAAACTATAAGTGTAAGTGACTTTCGTAAAGAAGCTCACATATTAAATCAGGCAATCACACAGAATTTTTATAGAGCAGAATTTGTAGGCAGGCTGACCAAAATGGGTGTTTGCAGTGTGACCTTGGGACACTAATGCAACTTTTCCAGCCCTAAGTTACTGAATTATAAAATTGAATACAAATGTCTATATGATCAAGATTAACTAAGAAAAATACAAATCCATTTGTTCAACAGTGGTAGTTATTCAATAAATATTAGCAACTATCCCAATTTGAGTAAGAACAACTAATGGTCCCTAGAAAAATTGATTTTTTTGTCACTAGTCAGATGAGGTCACCCAATAAGACATCTGCTGAGCATGAAAAAATTTTATGTTAATTCTTATGAGTTGTAGAATAGCGTATCTTCTGTGGCCAGATTGTCTGGAGTTGAATTCTCTTTCTACTACTTACCCACTAGTGATTCTGGATGAGTTGGCTAATGTCCCCTTATCCAAATTTATTTACATAAAAATGTGCATAGTTGGGGCCAGTAGATGGTGTGGCAGTTAAGGGCGTTGGACTTCCACATGGTCAACTGTGGTTTGAGTCCTGAACCTGGGAACTTGCTTTCTTGTTCTCTCTCTCTCGCTCTCTCTCTCTCTCTCTTGCACGTGCGCGTGTACATGCACGCATTTGCTCTCATTCTGTCCCTCTCTGATAAAATTAAAATAAATTTAAAAAGTTAAATAATTGTTTTTTAAAATGTGCAGAGTAACAATAACTTCACTGGTTCTTATCAAAGATGAAGAAAGTTAAAATTTATAAATTTCCTAGAGAAATCACCTACTAGTAGAAGCACGGCACACAAGTTCATTAAACCAATACCTTCAAAACATTTTTCTCTAATAATGGATTGGACTGGATGATTTCTTTAGTCATATACATTTCTGACAGCCTTTGATTTATGGCTCAGACAGATCATTATCTGATGCCTTGTAATGACTGGCAATATAGCATTTGGACATTAGCAAGTACTGTTTTAGATGACACAGTAGTCACCTTCACAATGCTGGCCTGAAGCTACTTTGTATTAGGAGGCCACTGATACAATTTTTGGATTCTTTATTTTTCACGGGAGTCACAGTCTACATTATGCATTTAAAGTAAATTATGAAAGTAAAATTTGACATTCATAATATGTAAACAGACTTAACACGGTCCATGGAGAGAGAGCATTATAGTATGAGTTTAAATATAAAAAAATTGAAGTCTACGGAGCATTTTAAGAAAACATATTATGTATTTTTCGTGAACTTTTAAAAGACTTCTTATAGTCTCCAAGAAAAAATGTCTTCTTATATTCTCTTCATTTATCACTCTGGTAAGAGTTTGAGTTCATGCAGGAAGAAAGGAGAGATCCTGAGTGAAAACCACAGTTACCTTGATGATGAGGATTATAATTACTAACAGAAAAAAATTACTCTGTTATTTCTGCAATAGCAGACTACTTTAGAAATAGGTGATCAGGAGTCCAAATCAGCAATTTTCTCTAACCCTCAGGAGTTCTGTCTGCGTTAATCTGCTGTCTATGTCCAACCAATCAAATTGCTCCTGAAATATAAACCCTATTCTCCATGCTGGATTCAGAGTACTTTAGATTTTTTTTTTTATCCCAGTGTATGATTAGATGCTGACTGACGGAGTCTCTCAGACAAGTGATCAGATGCCTTGTCAAGGTTATATTCAGTAACTCAGGCACTCCATCTCATATCATTTAAGAGTTAGAAGATGGTGGCTGCATTTATTTCTGTTAAGTGAGAATTGGAGATAAATGGAAGGGTTCATTTTCCAGCTTAACACTTTTGTAAGGGTGAATAATGGGTAGCTAAAAGCAATGGCGATATCTTAGCAGAAGAAGAATGGGAGCAGGGATTTAGCTTGCTCCATCTATCGAAAATAATATCCCCCATTTTTACCTATTATTGCCATCTCAATGCAGTCTCATTCTTTAAGCTTATTTTATGGCAAAAGCAAAACATGAAAATCAACTAAGGGCTGATTATGTATGATTTCTAAGGAATGTAGACCAGCCATATAACCCTTAACACATTTTGTGAATAGTAACATTCAGCTCAAAAAGAACTTTTAAACATAAATCTTTTAAAAATTGTGTCATCAGAGGAAGCTTAAAAGGGGTGTTCTCCAGATGAAACTAAAGCCCCAGTTCACATGAATTTAAAACGCTTAGTGCATGTGTGGTTTCTATGGAAGAAGCCAGAGATGAGCATCACACCATGGGGCTCTATCACCCAGAAACACTGCAGCTCTTCGCAATTTTCTCATTGGAAATGGCCGTTCGGTAAATGGCAGGTACTGACTTTCAAAACTTTGCCCGAAAGAATTTTACCCCTGCCTGCTATTCAGTGGTGATTCTCTTGATTTGTACTGAAGATGAGAAGGGAGCCGAGTGGTTAAATGTGACCAACCTGTGGACTTTAAAGCTCAACAAAAATATGAGTTTTTAAACTTCTTGTTCCCATTAGTCATTCCTGCCTCTTGGTTTAGCTATTAATCTCATTATCAAAGTCAAGCTCAATTCCTCTAGCTGCTAAGGTCTGTGAGAAACCACAGCAAGGGAAAGGTTAGTCGTACCCATCCCCTGATTGCTGAATGCCTGGGGTCTTTCTACATGACAAGATGATGCATTGTTCCCTGTGCTTTCCTTGCTCCATTTCTACTGTTCTACAACCCAGTATATAATTTTACAATCCCTCTCATTATTAGCACATTTCAATAAAGTTCAAATTTGTATAGCCTCAAAGCCATTAACATTTTGTAGCACATTCTGGGTGGCACATTTCTCATTCAGAAAAATGTCTACAGACGAACGCTCTTCTGATATATTACACTCCTTGGTTCATCATTTAAAATTTGAGACATCCACCAGCATATACATCTTATTTAAAGTGTCAAAAGAGGGCAAAAAGATTGCATGACTTAGAGAGCCTTGTTACTTAAACTTCAGGGATCACTGCATTCGTTTGCTTTTTTTCTCTGGTAACCATCCTCCCCCCCTCCATGTTTCTCTCCATTCTTTTTAAAATGAAGATCAATAAGAAGGGAAAGAATGGGTAAATCTCTTTCCAAAAATGGTATTTAAAGCCAATCTTTTAAAAGAAAGAGATCAAAATGATTCGTCCATGCATAGCCAAAGTATAGAAATATCCAGATCTTTAGAAGGCTTTACAGGGACTAGCAGTTAGCGTAATGACTATGTCACCGAACTCCCATGTAGTCAACCGGTTCAAGTCCCAGACCTTGTGGCTTAAACTTATGCCAGGCGCGGGTTTGAGCGTGTCCAAGATCCCAAGAGGAGAATAGAGAAGAAGGGATTGCAGCGTGGCCATCCCCCGGGGCATGATTTCTCGCTTTCTGTCTCTCTGTCTTTCCGGTGAGTGCTTGCACCCTATAGCAAAAACATCTTGGGGGGCAAGGGGATGGCGGAAGAAGGCTTTAGAGAGATGAAATGTCAAGGGCAGAGGAAAGACATAAGACGATTTGTGGGTAAGGTTGGGTGCCAACTGAGGACAAATATCAAGAGCCCAGGCGCTGTTCGCTTTGGTGCATTTGTGCAGTGTTGGTAGCAAAGGAGAACCTAAATGGAACAGAAATATGTGGGTAACTAAAACCACTTAAATATCGACATAAAATTCATGTCAAAGGGAAACTCAAGTTATCCTAACTAGAGTAATGACTTCCTAAATTAGACAGTGTCAGAGCCATGGGTATGAACTTCCCGATGATCACAGTGGGCTCCTCTTCTTCTCTTATGTTCTCCACTTGAAGTCACTTTGCAATGAAAGGTTTTTTCTTGATGCTTAATATTTGAGGTTCCTAATTCAGATATGACAATATCAAAAAATAGCTGCACAGCTTCCTAAAATATCAGTAACTTACGACACTTTCTGACAGGGATCCTCAATTTATCCTTATACTCACAGTAGCAAATCCTTGTAATGTCCATGAGCTTTTGTTCTTTCATCTGAGAGTGACTTGTAGAACAAGAAGAATTTCTCTATCCCTAGCCCCCTTGGGATGAAGAAGTGATCCTTATTATCTGAAGCAGAGAATGAAGGGTCAATGATTCATGACATTGTCAAAGTACCTTGGGGCACAGGAACATGTCGAAAGGACAACCAATTTTCTTTCTTCTCAAGAAATCCTTTTTATAACTGTATACAAAACTGATATGGTAGGATAAAGAAAATATTTCAAGAAACAATTGGCCTTTCTGTTATAATGAGAGAACTTTTTATTATGAAGTACAAGGAAAGTGAAAAAGAGCTGACTTGTACCCACAGAAACAAATGCTAAATGAGTAACCTTATTATGAAGGTGTATTCTTTTTTTTATTTGATTTTGTCTTAATGATTCCTCACCCTAACACTCATCTTGCAGTACAATCAAGCCTAAGGATTTAGAGAAAAAATAGTACTGCATCTTATTCCTTTTGTATGTGAGCTGCATTTCCAAATCAAATTGCTTCATGAAAGGGATAAGGAGATATCATAGAATAAAAAAAAATGTGCTATTGGCCACTGCTGACCTTAAGGATCTCAAGTGAAAAGTTAATTTTAAAAAAACTATGTTGAGATTGCTTTTAATACTCAGAGAGAGAGAAAGAGAGAGCAAACCCCAATAGGGCATGGTCATAGTCTCTTCCCTTCTTTTCTTCATTCTGTTGGGATTTGGGACATGCATGCACATGTGTCCAACATGTTTTTCCAGCTTCTGGGGAAAAAATTCAAAATGCATTCAGCAGGGCCCTATGGTAAAAATGTCTCTCAAACCAGCAGTTAGCACAATGACTATGTCACTGGACTCCCACGTAGTCGACCACGATCCGCATCCCGGACCCAATGGCTTAAAACTCATGCCAGGCGCATGTGCGTGCGTGCCCAAGATCCTAAGAGGAGAATGAAGGAGAAGGGATTGCAGCATGGCCATCCCCCCTGGGGGATGATTTCTCACTTTCTATCTCTCTGTCTCTCTCTGTCTGTCTGGCGAGCACACGCACCCTATAGCAAAAACCTCTCCAAAAAAAGAAAGAAAGAAAAAAATGCATTCAGCCATATGGGATATAGCTTCCTTAAGCACGAGCATGGTATGAGTCCATACCTGGAGTTATTAAGGCATATTATTTACTCCATATTTTTCAAGAACATAACTTATTTTTTCACAGCTTTTCTCTGCCTTTCATTTTGGACCCTACTACATTCAGTTGTGTAGTAATTATGACAAAAGCCTTAATATAATGTAATATTCAGCTTCAATATTTAAACAGAAACAGCATAGTGCAAATTTCTTTTCTTTGCCCAATAATGCATAGTTTAATAATAATATCAAAAGGTAAAAACTGCAATCTAAGGAAAGAATAATACAATTATGTATACCTATCATAAAGATCAATGTAATTATATCTTGAGCTTCCTGGCAACCAGGGAGAAATAGATTGATTTTACTGTTATCATCAGAAGTGAGAAAACAAATCATTTTTCAGGAAATAAAATATTCGGACCAGCAGTTAGCGTAATGGCTATGTCGCTGGACTTCCATGTAGTCGACCGCGGTTCGAGTCCCGGACCCGGTGGCTTAAAACTCATGCCGGGCGCATGTGTGTGCATGCCCAAGATCCTAAGAGGAGAATGGAAGAGAAAGGATTGCAGTGTGGCCATCTCCCCTGGGGGGTGATTTCTCGCTTTCTATCTCTCTGTCTCTCTCTGCCTGTCTGGCAAGCACACGCACCCTATAGCAAAAACCTCTCAAAAAAAAATTATATTCTCCTTGGATCCTAAATTAACACATATAAAGGATGTTGAGTAATGTCACATTCAAGGTCCTCAATGACTTATGGTAAATGTACTAATAATGATAATTGCACAAAAATGAATGAAAAGAGTTCATATTAGTGGCTCTGTATTTTATCAGTGGATCTTAGTCCTTTAAAGGAGTCAAATTCCATAGTAATTGTCAGAATTAAGTTTGAAAATGTTCTCTTAGCTTTTCATCTTTTGTGAATTCTCCCTTTAAAAATAGGTATTTATTGTACCATCAGTTAACGTAATGGCTAAGTCGCTGGACTCCCACGTAGCCAACCGTGGGTCGAGTCCCAGACCTGGTGGCTTACATTCACACCAGGAGCATGTGTGTGTGTGCCCAAGATCCTAAGAGGAGAACGGAGGAGAAGGGATTGCAGCATGGCCATCCCCCTGGGGAGTGATTTCTCACTTTCTGTTCTCTCTGTCTCTCTCTGTCTTTCTGGCAAACGCATGTACCGTATAGCAAAAACATCTCCCCCAAAAAAGGTATTTATTGTTGACCTTGACATATTAAAACCTATGTATATAAGAACAACATCTTTAAACAATTTTGTGCAAGGGGAGTGATAAAAGACCACTTCACCTTCTTTTAGATTGTCCTACATGAAAATCTACCTACTGTTTACAAAGCTATTAGAATTGACATGTGGAACCAGCAGGTGGCATGGTGGTTAAGACACTGGACTCCCATATGGCCAACTGTGATTCGAGTCTTGGATCTAGCTGCTTGCTTTCTCATTTTTTTTTCTCTCTCTGGTGAGTGCACTTGCCCTTTAGCTAATTAAATAAGAATAATGATAATAATAAATAAAATTAAATAGATAATTCTTTTTTAAAAACAGAATTGATATTCAAACAGACCAGTGAATCCAAATGTATATTAAAGGAAATACACTTCTATAACATTATTTTAAAACAAAAGCATTAGATTAAATGCAAGAGGTATATCTCATGAATGTTACATTTTTCCAGAAATGCATTGAAGAGATGTTTTTTGTGTTCAGAACATACTTAAACTAATCTCTTTAAGGTCAGAATAAAAACAGTTACAAAGAATAAGACAGATTCAGTTGTTCTGAAAATAGCATTTGCACTTGTTTAAAATAGAAAACTTCTCCAAAATAATTATATGAGGGGAAAAATTAGATAATAGTCTCAGTGTTCTTATAGTTTCTAAGTATATTTTAAATCTGTTGGTCAGTTGCAGATACTTAATTATGTGAATGATAAAGACAAAATGCCTCATGTAATAGGAAAAAATATAATTTTCCAATATTTGAACTTTATAGAGCCTGGTAATCAGAATCTCTGAAAAAGAAAAGATGAGCTTCTATCATCTTGGATGTCTTTTGAAAGTATCTTTGGGTCATGCTGAATAGAGAAGACAAGCATAGCTCAACCTCAGAGTGATAAGTCACAGTCAAATATCCTTTACCAGATTGAACAGCTTCAATTCTAGTTATTAGCAAGTGAAGTTCACTCAGTGCCAAATAGTTACAACACATTTAAATACAATGGCAATAGTGCAATAAGTTATTCTTTTATGAGTAAGTGATTTTGTGGGCAGACTCTAAATCAGCAATGATTATTATCTTGAGAGCCTAACAAAAATTCTTCTCATGGGACCAGCAGTTAGTGTAATGGCTATGTCACTGGACTCCTACGTAGTCGACCACAGTTCATGTCCCAGACCCGGTGGTTAAAACTCACGCCAGGTGTGTGTGCGTGCGTGCCCAAGATCCTGAGTGGAGAATGGAGGAGAAGGGATTACGGTGTGGCCATCCCCCCTGGGGGGTGATTTCTTGCTTTCTGACTCTATGTCTCTCTGTGTCTGTCTGGTGAGTGCATGTGCCCTATAGCAAAAATCTCTCTCTCAAAAAAAATTTCTTCTCATGGTACCCTAACATCCTGAATAAGTGCATTATAGCATTATATATGCTGAAAAATAGAACATTAAGGTTAAAAAAGTGTAATCTAAAACAAAAGACAAAAAGTCTCAAACCCTGAATTCCTGCTCTCCAACTGACAAATCTAACTGGCTAAATTGAGTCAAACTTTAACATTATCTGTTACTTTGTTATTGAGAGCTAAGGCACATAGTTGTACATGGATGTAAATCTGACTCATCCACAGTAATCAAGAGCCTTTCAATTGTCACTGTGTTTTCAGAATGGCCAGTGAAACTGTTCTTAAATTTATATGTGCAAATATCACAATTTATGAATCTGTTGATAGCTTTTTTTGGGGGGGGAGTGTTGAATTTCCTGTAACTGCTTTAGGGAGATACATAATCTGAAATATCTAGCTCTGTTGAAAATTAGCCACACCATAAGGTGTTACGAAGTCTAAGACTATAAAATTTTTATTGTTGTTGTTAAGTGTTAGATAGCAAGAAACATTTGTCCTCAAAATTAATTTTGTTTAAAATTGGGTTGTTGGGACCAGCATGTGGCATAATGGTTCTATCACTGAACTCCCACATGACCAACCACAGTTTGAGTTCCAGACCCAGAGACTTGAAACTCACATCAGGTGCATGTGTGTGTGTGTGTGCCCAAAAAATTCTGAGAGGAGAAAAGAGGAGAAAGGATTGCAGTGTGGTCATTACCCACGGAGGGATGATTTCCAACTTTCTCTCTGTCTCTCCAGAGAGTGCACATGCCCTATAGCAAAAATCTCTCTAAAAAAATGGATCATTAACATTTTCATGTTCTATTTGTCAACTTTATATATCATAGAATAGCTTGTCAAAATTTTGTTATTAACTATTTTATCAACTTTAGAAAACTAAGAGAACTTACGCAGAGAATGAACAATGCTAAAATTAGCAATGGTATTTTGTGGGTTTATACTTTTATTGCTCTGGTAAATATCACTCAATTGTCATATATTTCTGTTTGTTTGTTTGCTCCATAACTTCTGGTATGTTTTTGGACCTCTCACTTCCAAAGCTAATTTGTTCTACTTGCATACACGTAAACACATGCATGGAACAAAATATAGAACTGAGCAGAATGAGAATTGTGGAGAGTGTTTGAGTAGTATCCTAATTATCTATTGCTGGGTAAAAAATACTCCAAAACTTAGTTGCAAACAATAGCAATCATTAAATTTGTTACAAATCCTCAACTTGGACAGGTGTGTATGAAGATACTCATCTAAACTCTGCAAGTCATCTGCCTGGATTTCTCTAGTGAGGCAGGAGGATCTATTTTCTAGGTGGTTTACTCACAACGCAAGTGGGGCTACAGGCTGGAACCGTATTTCTTAACCGTATGGACATCTCTTTGGGCTTCTTTTATTTACTCCCTCCATGCATGGTCTTAAAAGCATGCCAAGATACAGAAAGTGGAATTTTTCAACCTTTCATAGACCTAGATACTGGTGCAGGCCAACTTTTGCTATATTCTTATTGATTAAGCAGTCAGAGCCCACCCACAGTCAAGGAGAAGAAACATTGACACATCCTGCTGATGGGAAAAGGTATTCAAGAATTTGTGGCCTCCCATAATCTACCAAGTATCAGTTGCCCACTTTGGTATCTGAGCATGTAATTGTGCTTTTACCAGATACAAAATGGCCATCTACATTGTGATCATTTTCCTTACACACAAATTAATTTTTCCAGCAGCATGCCAGGGTGCTTAATGTTTAGTCAACTAATTTTATGGTTAAAATTTGCCTGAGTCTAGGTCTCTCATTTTAACCATAAGAAGGAAGAAGAAGTGGAAACCGCAGAGTTAAAGCAGTTAGCCACTGTTAAAATTCCTTGGAACACAGACCTCTGAAAGTTTCTTTTCTCTCATCTTTGGATTGTGCATTATCTCTAGAAAGTTTCTGTTAACAAGTATGCAGGAACCCTAGGAAGTCTCAGTATCAACACAAGATAAATTTATAGGATTTACCTAGCTAGCTGTCTTTCAGCAAGGTACTGAGTGAATCAAATACATGCATTTTTGGAAAAACTGAAGGCAAGAAAATACTTCATGGCTAAGGAGTAGGTATAGTTAGTGAATAGAATCGATGAGGTAGAAATAGAAGGAAACATCACTAAATGATTTAAATATTTAGAAGAGAAAAATAGAAAATGAATTTGTGGGGAAATTCCCATTTTACCCTCAGAATGAAAAGAGAGGATTTAACAGGAATATTTTAGTTTAATTCTACCATTAACCAGAATGAAAGTATAATTGTGATATTTTGATCTGTAAATATATAACACTGACAGCCCTTTTGCATATGAAATAAAAATGATATGCATTATGTCTTGTTGAAGAATAAGGGATGTCTTAAATACTACATAAGCCCACTTAAATGGCTTTTACACAGCTCTTCCTTTATTCAATTCTAGAAGATTTTAAAAACCACTTGAAACTGATTAGGCCATCTTGGTTCCCTAACATAATAGCTTTCACTGTGCCACAGTATATTGTAATTTAAATTGAGTGCTTTTCCAGCCAGTCAGGTAAATGAAGAAGCAAATGGTAGTGTGGCCTCAGGTGAACCTGTTCGAGGAACAAGCAACTTATGTGTTAACTTGTTTCAGCAAAGAAAGCACAGGAGACACTATTTATTAACCTTGTTCTCTGGAAGTAGAGGTTTTTTGTGCTGCAGCACATTTGAGTGGTTGGACCAAATTGACCAATTTGGGCAAATTGACCAGTCACCTCAGAGCTGGGAATGTACAACCAGATTTAATTATAATTTACATATAAATATAAGCTTTATTTTTTCCCCATAGAAAAGTAGAGGTGGTTTTCCACTATGTTAAACTAAGGAAAGTGTCGAGGAACATTTAACCATTTGTCTGTAGATAGCACAAAACCTATAAAAAACACACTACTTATAATAGTTATATGAAAGGGAAAGTGAGAAAGCAAAACACTGGGCTAGGACTTGAACTGCTGTTGGCTCTCTGGGACTCCAGCATCTTCATTACCATGCTACCTGCCAGCTCCACTAATATTGTTTTTTTTTTTTTTTTTTTTTTTTGAGGGGTTTTTCTTGTGT
>NW_006199230.1:1460586-1483026 GCF_000334495.1 Tupaia belangeri chinensis
ATGGTGTGTTTGTTTTTTTTTTGGGGGGGGGAGTGTTGAATTTCCTGTGATGGAGAGTGGATTAATGGATTTGTTTTTCTGAAGAAGCTAGTTTGTGATTTCTGGACTGTCTGACAGAGGAGCCCAAGAAGAACAGAAGCCAGGCATGTTGGTATTATATATATATATATATATAATATTGGTATTATATTATATATATATATATTATATTCCACTAACTCACTAACTGCTTTAGGGAGATACATAATCTGAAATATCTAGCTCTGTTGAAAATTAGCCACACCATAAGGTGTTACGAAGTCTAAGACTATAAAATTTTTATTGTTGTTGTTAAGTGTTAGATAGCAAGAAACATTTGTCCTCAAAATTAATTTTGTTTAAAATTGGGTTGTTGGGACCAGCATGTGGCATAATGGTTCTATCACTGAACTCCCACATGACCAACCACAGTTTGAGTTCCAGACCCAGAGACTTGAAACTCACATCAGGTGCATGTGTGTGTGTGTGTGCCCAAAAAATTCTGAGAGGAGAAAAGAGGAGAAAGGATTGCAGTGTGGTCATTACCCACGGAGGGATGATTTCCAACTTTCTCTCTGTCTCTCCAGAGAGTGCACATGCCCTATAGCAAAAATCTCTCTAAAAAAATGGATCATTAACATTTTCATGTTCTATTTGTCAACTTTATTTATCATAGAATAGCTTGTCAAAATTTTGTTATTAACTATTTTATCAACTTTAGAAAACTAAGAGAACTTACGCAGAGAATGAACAATGCTAAAATTAGCAATGGTATTTTGTGGGTTTATACTTTTATTGCTCTGGTAAATACCACTCAATTGTCATATATTTCTGTTTGTTTGTTTGCTCCATAACTTCTGGTATGTTTTTGGACCTCTCACTTCCAAAGCTAATTTGTTCTACTTGCATACACGTAAACACATGCATGGAACAAAATATAGAACTGAGCAGAATGAGAATTGTGGAGAGTGTTTGAGTAGTATCCTAATTATCTATTGCTGGGTAAAAAATACTCCAAAACTTAGTTGCAAACAATAGCAATCATTAAATTTGTTACAAATCCTCAACTTGGACAGGTGTGTATGAAGATACTCATCTAAACTCTGCAAGTCATCTGCCTGGACTTCTCTAGTGAGGCAGGAGGATCTATTTTCTAGGTGGTTTACTCACAACGCAAGTGGGACTACAGGCTGGAACCGTATTTCTTAACCGTATGGACATCTCTTTGGGCTTCTTTTATTTACTCCCTCAATGCATGGTCTTAAAAGCATGCCAAGATACAGAAAGTGGAATTTTTCAACCTTTCATAGACCTAGATACTGGTGCAGGCCAACTTTTGCTATATTCTTATTGATTAAGCAGTCAGAGCCCACCCACAGTCAAGGAGAAGAAACATTGACACATCCTGCTGATGGGAAAAGGTATTCAAGAATTTGTGGCCTCCCATAATCTACCAAGTATCAGTTGCCCACTTTGGTATCTGAGCATGTAATTGTGCTTTTACCAGATACAAAATGGCCATCTACATTGTGATCATTTTCCTTACACACAAATTAATTTTTCCAGCAGCATGCCAGGGTGCTTAATGTTTAGTCAACTAATTTTATGGTTAAAATTTGCCTGAGTCTAGGTCTCTCATTTTAACCATAAGAAGGAAGAAGAAGTGGAAACCGCAGAGTTAAAGCAGTTAGCCACTGTTAAAATTCCTTGGAACACAGACCTCTGAAAGTTTCTTTTCTCTCATCTTTGGATTGTGCATTATCTCTAGAAAGTTTCTGTTAACAAGTATGCAGGAACCCTAGGAAGTCTCAGTATCAACACAAGATAAATTTATAGGATTTACCTAGCTAGCTGTCTTTCAGCAAGGTACTGAGTGAATCAAATACATGCATTTTTGGAAAAACTGAAGGCAAGAAAATACTTCATGGCTAAGGAGTAGGTATAGTTAGTGAATAGAATCGATGAGGTAGAAATAGAAGGAAACATCACTAAATGATTTAAATATTTAGAAGAGAAAAATAGAAAATGAATTTGTGGGGAAATTCCCATTTTACCCTCAGAATGAAAAGAGAGGATTTAACAGGAATATTTTAGTTTAATTCTACCATTAACCAGAATGAAAGTATAATTGTGATATTTTGATCTGTAAATATATAACACTGACAGCCCTTTTGCATATGAAATAAAAATGATATGCATTATGTCTTGTTGAAGAATAAGGGATGTCTTAAATACTACATAAGCCCACTTAAATGGCTTTTACACAGCTCTTCCTTTATTCAATTCTAGAAGATTTTAAAAACCACTTGAAACTGATTAGGCCATCTTGGTTCCCTAACATAATAGCTTTCACTGTGCCACAGTATATTGTAATTTAAATTGAGTGCTTTTCCAGCCAGTCAGGTAAATGAAGAAGCAAATGGTAGTGTGGCCTCAGGTGAACCTGTTTGAGGAACAAGCAACTTATGTGTTAACTTGTTTCAGCAAAGAAAGCACAGGAGACACTATTTATTAACCTTGTTCTCTGGAAGTAGAGGTTTTTTGTGCTGCAGCACATTTGAGTGGTTGGACCAAATTGACCAATTTGGGCAAATTGACCAGTCACCTCAGAGCTGGGAATGTACAACCAGATTTAATTATAATTTACATATAAATATAAGCTTTATTTTTTCCCCATAGAAAAGTAGAGGTGGTTTTCCACTATGTTAAACTAAGGAAAGTGTCGAGGAACATTTAACCATTTGTCTGTAGATAGCACAAAACCTATAAAAAACACACTACTTATAATAGTTATATGAAAGGGAAAGTGAGAAAGCAAAACACTGGGCTAGGACTTGAACTGCTGTTGGCTCTCTGGGACTCCAGCATCTTCATTACCATGCTTCACTAGAACTTTTACTGCTTATTAAAGAATTAGATTATTTTATTTTATTATTATTATTACTATTGTTATTTTAATTTGGCATGAGAGAGAGAAAGGGAAAGTGAGAAAGCAAACCACTGGGCTAAGACTTGAACTGCTGTTGGCCCTCTGGGACTCCAGCATCTTCATTACCATGCTACCTGCCAGCTCCACTAATATTGTTTTTTCTTTTTTTTTTTTTTTTTCTTTTTGGAGAGGTTTTTGCTATAGGGCGCATGCGTTCACCAGACAGACAGAGAGACAGAGAGACAGAAAGTGAGAAATCACCCCCCAGGGGGGATGGCCACGCCGCAATCCCTTTCCCTCCATTCTCCTCTCAGGATCTTGGGCACGCACGCACACACGCCCGGCGTGAGTTTTAAGCCACCGGCCCCAGGACACGAACTGCGGTAGACTACATGGGAGTCCAGCGACATAGCCATTACGCAAACTGCTGGTCCCCAATACTGTTTTTACAATAGCTGCTGATACGGACCAGAAGATAGCGTAAGGGCTACGTCGTTGTACTCCCACATTGTCAATTGCAGTTTGAGTCCTGGACCCAGTGGCTTAAACTCATACCGGGCACATGTATGTGAGTGCCCAAGATCCCAAGAGGAGAATAAAGGAGAAAGGATTGTGGCATGGCCATTCCCCTGGGGGTGATTTCCCACTTTCTGTCTCTCTCTTTCTGGCAAGCGCACATGCCCTATATCAAAGCAAAAAAAAAAAAAAAAAAAAAAAAAAAAAAAAAAAAAAAAAGAATAGCTGCTGATATATGTCAGGATGCGTAGTTGAACGCAATAGACATTGAATGTAGTTGATTGAGAAAGTTGAGGTTAATTAAAAAACTGTTTATAAAGGTCAGAAACCCAGGGTTTGCAGTAAGTGATGAAGCCTCAAAATGTAGCCATGTAGCTGCTCAGTGATGATGCCAGGGGCTGTCACTGGGTAGGTGCATCCTCCACAGCTTGCACCATTGATAAACTCACAAGGAACACCACAATCAGAGCAGCCACCAGGAGTACCCACATATCACTCAAATGAATTCTCATTGGTCTTAACTATTGTCTGGACAAGTATAACACATGGATGAAGCCAAGAAGTCTTAGTCAGCTTGGACTGCCATAGCAAAATGCCATTGACTGGGTAGCTAAATAACAGACAAGTATTTCCTCATTGTTCTGGAGCCTGCCAATGTTCAAGATCAAGATCCTGAAGGGCTCTATTTCTGGATAAGGTTTTTCTTCCTAGGTCAATGTTGGCTATCTTCTCAGTGTGTCCTCATGGTGGACAGTGAAAATGTTCTGGTCTCTCACTTCTTATATGGACATTATCACAAATCCATCTAAATTCAATTATCTTCCAAAAGCCTCACCTCCAAATACCACTCCATTGGAGATTAGAATTATAACATAAATTTTGGAGGAAAGAAAACATGCAGTTCATAGCACAAGGTCACCTTAAGTAAGTCATTTAGAGTGGAGTGGGGAGGTTGATTAGGAAATGCAAGATATCCTTGAAAGCTCTGAATGGAGGAAAATAGGAGAACATACTCTGTTATCAGGTTTGGCTCTATAGCTCAGTGGTTAAGGGAAACAAATCACACAGGGTTGGCCATGCTTTGAGTCCTAGGCCCAGCTTGAAAAACATGCAGGGCGCATGTACATGTGTGCCCCAAATCCTGACAAGGTGGTGAATTGAGGGAGAAGGGATTATGGCATCATCATACCCCATTGATGGTACTTTGCCTCTCCCTATCTCAATTTCTGTGTCTCTCTCTCTCTCTATCAGGAGTAAAATGTTCTCTAGTGATAAAACTAATTCTGACATCATTTTCCTTTCTCCTGTCCTCTTTACTATAATGGAGTTTACCACTTGTTAGAAGTCCCAAGAATGTAGAAGTTCTGTTTTATTCAAGTACCTATGGGCTAAGCATTCCTGGGTATTTGACATAGGAGATGAAAACTGAATCTGGGAGAAGAAATAACAGATATAAGCATGTTAACTCTGGTTTTACTTACCATATATATTTAATAAAGGAATGATTCTTTATGCTCTTTATGAATTCTGAATTCTTATCCAAAAAATGTATGACTTTTGTTTTGAGCAGACATAGACAATTGTATAAGAGCCAAACTTTGTCACACTTGTTCTCACTCTTTACATCACCAAGCCTTAGTGTATTAGGTATTAAGACATGTATTTTATACATCTTCTTGATTTGAACCTATCTAAGTCCAGAGTCTTCCACTGTCTTTCCATCGAGATTGCAGCTGATCTAGTTTTGTTCTTGCTTCAAACTCAATATTAGCACAGATGATATCTAGAGATTTGATAGAGAATAGCATGCTTCCCCTGCATCCTTAAAATTATTCTAGAAGACTAAAGTTATACTGGTTCCGACCTAAACTGATAGTACCCTTTAAGGGAATTTCTACATAGTCATAAAAATGTATGGCATTTTTCCAAGTCAGTAAGTTTGGTTTATCTTTCTGGGATACTGCCAATATTGTTTCAACAGGCTTCATGAAAAAACATTTAACAAATTTTATAGCACTTTTAAGCCATGTAGAATTTATGATTCCCAAATTACAATTTTTATTTTAAGTGTAATTTGTTCATCTACATATTGAAAATGTCTAAGTCTATAATGAGGCAGGAGAACCTAATTTTCATTCATTTAATGTCTATTAAGACATCATCAAGTATTTATTGATTTGTTAAAATAAGAATAAGAAACATGAATTGACTGTTAATTCCAAAGTTTTATTAAACAGAAATGTAATTTCAATAGATTTTGAAAACTTTTAATTGGACTTAATTGATAAGTAAGACAAGGAAAATTCAGTGTATCAATATTTGAGATGGAAAATAATACTGTATTAACCCTCCACAAACAAAACAAATGTGACATGCTCACCAAACATTGATTTCCAGCAAGATATAAACTGATAGGTAATTTTTCTAAATCTTCAGAAGAATAATATGAACTTTCTTAAAAATCAACATTTATTTGTCATTGAGGACCTCCAGATCAGAAGGAGGACTTTGTCTATACTTGCAAATTAAGTGAGGGTAAAATAAAGAATAAAGTCCAGAGTGCTGGACTTGGGAATGAGGACATAAGGTTTAAGTCTCATATCTTCCATTAATCAGCTCTGTGATTTTGGCTCAGTACCTTAACTTGCCTTTGCTGGATTTCTGAAATAAAACATAATGGTATTCTTTTACATAGTTCATGAGGCATTAGTGTGTTGTATCCATTTTAAGTAACAGTAGACAATATTTTCATATGAACACTTTTTTCTGTTTCCATTCATTTATTTTCCCCCACATCTTTATTCTTTAATTTTATTATTTTTAAATTAATTGATTTATTTTTACATTTTCCCACAAACATTTACTTTACATAACAAAAAAGTTTTATTCATACTCCATAGTTCTTGACAGTTAATGAACAACTTTCAAAATTTCAAAGAACTGATTTTTAAAGATAACTTTCAAAATATCTGTTATAATTTTGTTTGTGACTCTACAGCAACAGAAACAGTATGATTTTAAATATTTTTGAGAAAATATTTACATATCAACTACTCCAGCTGTTGAAAAGCAAACACCAAGCACACGATTCACTCATGAACTTGCCCAGCACAGCCCTGCCTACCAAGTATTAAGTATTCTGTTGTGCACTATTCGCAAGCAAAGATCAGTCTCTTTTTCTTCCTTCAAAGTCTTTGTCAGGTAATCCTCTGGTTGTGGCTTATCTCTTGCAATTTCTACTAATTACAATGCTGGGCTGGAAAATTCCAGGTTATTTTATGGAACAAATTCTTTCATATGACTTTTCTAATCTCTTCTGCCAGGAAGAACTGTTTATGGTGCCAAGTAATGTTCCCAAGAGCTTCTGTTGGCTTTCTTGAGATCTATTTAAGTTCTGTAGTTTCCTGGTTATATCTTCAGATATGAAATTCCAGTCAAAGCCCTGTCCATAACAAGTATTTCTAATTTCTGATTCAAAGCAACAGGTATTATTGAACTTAGGCAAATAACCCTACTGAATACTCACAAATATTTTCCAATTCCAGAGGGGTCAAGGAGGGAGAAAAGTTTGTTTCAACTTAAAGAAACAAACAAAAAAATGTAACAAATTGATGAACCTATCAACAGCTCAAAAGAAAGCAAAATCCTTAAATCTGGAAAACAAATCATAGTTTTAAAAAAATCTGTAATGATCTAGTCAAAAGTCATAAAATTCTATTTCACCAGTTCACCCTCATGTACTTAGTCTCTTTTCTGTTGAATTTACAGAGTTACTGCAGTCCAATCTTTCCATTTAAATCCTGGAAGGTAACATTCAATGTTATTATTAATATTTCCAGACTTGTCCCTAGCAATAAAGTGATCAGTTTCTTGGTTGCTTTTTGTTCTTTTATTTCTGTTTGTCTTTAGTTTTCCTGGTAAAACACTCCCTTCAGAACTTTTAAGAGCTGGTCTACTGTTGATAAATTCTTTCAGGTTTTGTTTATCTAAGAATGTTTTTATTTTTTCTTCCCATTTGAAGGATAATCTTGCTGGGTATAGTGTTCTTGATTGAAATTGTTTTTCACTTAACACTTTGAATGTTTTTTTTTTTTCCATTCTTTCTTTCCTGTGTTGTTTCCAATGAGACGTCTGATGTTAGTCTAATGGGATAACCTTTGTAAATAACCTGTTGTTTCTCTCTTGCCAATTTTAGTATCTTGTCTTTGTGGATTTGGTCAATTTGGCTATGATGTGCCTTGGAGAAGATCTTCTTGAATTGAGTCTGTTAGGGATCCTTTGTATTTCTTGAGTCTGGATATTTGAATGCCTCACTAGGATTGGAAAGTTTTCTTCCAGTATTTCATGGACTAGATTATCAATGTCCTTATTAATTTCCTCACTTTCTGCGATGCTAATTATCTGGAAGTTTGCATGCTTAATGGTATCTAGTATTTCTTGCATGCTATTCTCATTTTGGGGGGTTATTTTCCCAGTTTTTTTAGTGAATTTTTCTAGGCTGGTGGATTTTTCTAGGTCAGAGCTTTTGTCTTCAGCATCCAAGATTTGATCATCTGCTTTTAATACTTTTAAGGTTTTGATTTCCTGTATTATAGCCTTCATCTTTAATGACTCCATTTGATTCATTTTTACAGTGTGTATTTCTTCTTTCAGATCATGAAAGAACTTCCTCTCCTCCCGAAACTCCTTTTCTCTTACACTTCTGGAGTTCATTGTCTCTCATATCTTGCATCTCATTTAGTTTTGTCACTATGAATATTCTTAATTCTTTTTTCTTTTTCTTTTTTCTTTTCTTTCTTTTTTTTTTTTTTTTTTTTGAGAGGATTTTTGCTGTAGAGTACATGCGCTCGCCAGAAAGAGGGACATAAATATAGAAAGCAAGAAATCATCCCCAGGAGGGATGGCCATGCCACAATCCCTCCTCCTCCATTCTCCTCCTCTCAGGATTTTGGGCATGCACACACACATTTCTAGTGTGAATTTAAGCCACTGGGTCTGGGACTCCAACCGTGGTTGGCTACATGGGAGTTGAGCGACATAGCCATTATGCTAACTGCTGGTCCCAATATTCTGAATTTTTTATCAGACATTTCCACAAATTCCATTGTTCTATCTATGGATGATGAAGAGTTGCTCTTTTCCCTTGGGTGACAGATATTTTCTTGCTTTCTCATATTTCTTCTGCCAATGCAGTGGTTTCTAGTCATCTGATAAATTATATGTTTCTTCCTATTTTCTTGAAGTTAATTCTGATTGATCAGAGGTGTGTGGGAGGAGATGATCCACAATCTCTCTGTAGTTCCATTTCCCTGATACTTATCAAACAACCTACAATTTTGACTTTGGAACTGGATATTACAAAGGCCTCACAGTTTCTAGGGAATAGGTGCACCTGGACTGAGCTGAAGGGTTTCCACTGAGAGCCCAGAGGCATGTGGGGAAAGAGAAGTTGTGCTCTCTCTGCAGCTCCATTTTTCTCCCTGCTGCTCATTCTGCAGTCTTTCTTCTCCAGTAAGGGCTGAGAATTTCTATGACCCTGAAAGTATTCAGATGCTTGGTCATTGTGCACCTAGGCCTGTCTAGGCACTCAGTGTGTGTAGGCTGAGAGAGAACAGAGTGTTTCTGGGGTCTGAAAGATAGGGTTTAGAGCAGATATTCAGTCTCCTTGGTCCCTAAACACATTAAGACACACCTCAGATTCAAAATGGCTTCTGTCTGAGTGTTTCTGGGGTCTGGAAAATGGGGTTTAGAGCAGAGCTTCAGTTGCCTTGGTCTCTGAACATGTCAGGACACACATCAGATTTAAAGTGGCTTCTCAGATTTAAAATGGCTTCTGAGTGTTTCTGGGGTCTGGATTCCACTCATTCAATTGATAATCTTATAACCCCTTTTATACCATCTTTGTTCCTTCCTTCCAAAATGTATTATATATTAGTGATGCATAAGTACCATGATGATCAGGCCCAATACCCATGCTGATTTTTTTGTGAGGCATACAAAGATGTAGAAATGCAGACACAGAGAGAGGATAGCAAAGCAGAGTTTATTAAGATGGGGAAGGAAGACCAGAGCTCTCAGGCAGGGAGGGATTCCCCAAATAGTTTGCCAATAAGGATCTATAGACTGGGATAGACTGGGGTTTGTATCTTGTAATCTGAATAGCAGATTTTTTTTTTTTTTAAGAAGGATGTGGACTTTAGACATTAGTTACATAGTGGTCTAAGTAATTTTTTTATTTTTGCTCCGTTCTTCATGGAATCAGCAGACCACAGCATCAACAGGACTTTTTGTTAGAATATAGCTAGTAAATAAAAATGGTTACATTTATCTACAGTGGTTTTGAGTCCCAATGCAGCCTTCTGGCTGTGAAAACTTAGGCATTTTGAGTCTATCTTGTCCTTTACCTTGTGTGTTCAATACCCCTATCTCCTGCCTTTTTAGAAAGAAGTCATAAATTCTTTAGGGACATATAAAATGGGTGCATTTTGTACACTGACCAGACTAATGTCTTCAAAAGGAGCTCTCTCCCTCTACCTGTAAGTGGGATCTAACTCCTAGCTTGCTGGGAATACAAGGTTGAGCAATTAAAAAAAAAAAGTAGAATTGTTAGAATGCAATTAAAAGCTGTAAAATCAAATTATAGTCCAAGTATAAAATAAGAAAATGTGGCATGATTTTAATAACTGGTAGAATTTCAAGTCAGAGAATGTACTAGGACTTTTTGTTAGAATATAGCTAGTAAATAAAAATGGTTACATTTATCTACAGTGGTTTTGAGTCCCAATGCAGCCTTCTGGCTGTGAAAACTTAGGCATTTTGAGTCTATCTTGTCCTTTACCTTGTGTGTTCAATACCCCTATCTCCTGCCTTTTTAGAAAGAAGTCATAAATTCTTTAGGGACATATAAAATGGGTGCATTTTGTACACTGACCAGACTAATGTCTTCAAAAGGAGCTCTCTCCCTCTACCTGTAAGTGGGATCTAACTCCTAGCTTGCTGGGAATACAAGGTTGAGCAATTAAAAAAAAAAAAGTAGAATTGTTAGAATGCAATTAAAAGCTGTAAAATCAAATTATAGTCCAAGTATAAAATAAGAAAATGTGGCATGATTTTAATAACTGGTAGAATTTCAAGTCAGAGAATGTACTTTCATTGACTCTAGGATTCTCAATTGTCTCTAACACTGGATGCTTTCAAAAGGATATGTAATCCTGAAGCAATATGGCCTTGAATTGAATAATTATAAATGCGAGAGCATGTAAACATTCTTTTCAAACTTAATTTTTACTGATAATTTATAAGTAAATAACAAAGACTTGACCTCCCTAGAGACAAAATTTAACATTACTGAACTTAACATATTTTAAGTGTTTCTATGTGGGAAATACAAAGATGAAAAAGAAAGTTTATAAGAGAAATTCTTACTTTATAGAATGGGAATGGTGATGAACAAAAGGAATAAATGAAGTTAATATATAATGTTTAAGTTATAAAAGGTGCAAAAGAATAGAAAAAATTAATTATATAAAAATATTAGAAAAAGGAAAGCAAGAGGACTCATGAAGTTGATGAATAAATACTTTCTGAGTTGATAAAAAGCAAATAAGTCAATGAGATTATTTGTAATTAGAAATATAAAAAAGATAGCAATAAGGTGTAAAGATATGCATTACCTATAGAAAGATTTTTTTTTTTGGAATAGAAAAATGAAGAGTAAAGAGTTATACTAGAGACTGTTATTTTCCATCCTGATTTTCAGTTCTGTAGAACTGTGAATTTTTTATACTGAATAAAATATATTGTGTATTTATATTTAGGTATGCATTTCTCTATACAAATTCTATCCATAGATAAATAGGTTTATAGATAGATAGTTGGACAGATGGATGGATTCATCCAACTGTCTATCTATAAACCTATTTATCTATCCTAACTATCTACCCCTGAGTAAGATAGAACAGGCAGGTAGAATTTCTCACAGAAGGTAATGCTTGAGCTTAAAGTTAAAGAAAGTGCAGCTAGATTAGGCAAATAGAGAAGAGACAGATAATTCCAACTTAACTCCAGTACTTTAATAGATCATTGATGAATAGTTAAAAATAAAATTTGGGCCAGCCAGGGGCATGGTGATTACAGTGGCTGGATCCTGCATGACTGACTGTGCAATTTAAGTTCCAGACCTGGATGCTTGGAAAACACTCTGGTAGTGTGTATATGCATGCTCAAAATCTTCAAAGGACAAATGGAGAAGGTATCATGGCATACCATCTGTCCTGTCATGGGCTGTTGCTTTCTTACTCAAGCCCTTCCCAGTTTTTTTCATTCTCTGGTGAGAGTTCATGAGCCCTGTAGCATATAGCTCTCTCTATATAGTAGATACAGATAGATAGATACAGACATTAATGGTTGGTTTAAAGTAATGCTGGCCTGAGGCAATTCTTTTTTTTTTTAATTTGCTATAGAGCATGTGCTCTCTCCAGACATGGGGTTGGGAAGAAAGTGAGATAGCAACCTTCAGGGGAGATGATAATGTCAAAATCCCTTCTTCTCTTGGGATTTTAGACATGTATGCACATGTGCCCAGCATGTTTTTCAAGCCACTTTGTCTTGGACCCAAAACACGTAGTTGGCCATGTAGAATCCAGCCACCCTAACCATCATGCCACCTGGCTGGCCCCTGATTTATCCTTTCTTAAAATGGTGTTGTCCTTTAATATAAAAGCAGACATGATATTTAAATATATATTTAAGTCAGAACAGAAAGCAATCTACAGTCTGGCACCCTTGGTGTGGAGATAACCTCAGCACTGTGAGTTGAGAAATATTTTTACAAGGCAAAAGAATGTTAAAAATCCTTGACAATTCAATGGATCAACCTAACTTTGAGACTGTTATAGCTTAGAGAGTTCTCAATGGAGCCAATCTTGACTCTTCCTGAGATTGGCAACCTCTGCAACAGTGATTTTGAAAGGAACTATAAGTATTAATAAAAATCACAGTCAGAGATAAATGGTCTGAGAGGAATCCACATTTTTTTTTCTAGTTATTCTGCTTTAGAGTCTTGGATTAGGAAAGGGAATCTACTGCCTGCCTCTATCAACTTAATCCTTGGATCATAAATATACTCTACAATTAGGGGTCACCTGTCATTGGGACACAATTGTAAGAGAAGATGAGTTGCACCAAGATTTCTATATTTGGTCATAATAACTCTTTAATACAAGGGATATTTGAGATTTTCCAAAAAAAATATACAACACACGAAGATAAAAAGAAATGCATGAAAGAAGCATAAGCTATAAAAATTGTTTAGCTAATCTTAAATTTAACTCTAAATAAAAATTTTACTTTATGCTGAAAGTTATTTGCAATAATTTAGGACTAACAATCAAAGATATACTCAAAATAAGGAGAAGGTGCAGTGAAATAATGCATCTACTCTACTTTGCTTGTTAGAAAATAGAAGTATGAATATGTATCAAATCTTACAAATCTTATTACAATTTCATATACACACACACATCTAAAATCATATATTTTACACACACACACAAACACACACACACATATATTATCAAGGCATTAAGGGGAAAATACTGGGATTAAGAAAACAAGATTAATCAAAGATGATGGTGAGAAGGTAACAAGGAAAAGAGTGAGAAAGATAGCTGAACAAAAAATTTTAAATATTGTATCAAGGCTATAGCTAAATATATTAATAAGCACACAATGATTTAATTTTGAAATTTTTAATTTTGAAATAATTAAGAAATTCTTAATTTTGA
This sequence comes from Tupaia belangeri chinensis, assembly GCF_000334495.1. Classification (NCBI taxonomy): domain Eukaryota; kingdom Metazoa; phylum Chordata; class Mammalia; order Scandentia; family Tupaiidae; genus Tupaia; species Tupaia belangeri. The sequence continues at coordinate 1,473,835 of NW_006199230.1, forward strand.
AATAATTAAGAAAATGTCCTCCTTTGAATTTAGATGAAAAAGTAAATACTGTGTAAAAGAGGCAAAGATTAAAGATAACAAATATTTGGGACAGTAGATAGCATGGGGGTAAGATGGCTGGATCCCGCATGGCCTACTGCACAGTTTGAGTCCTAGACCCAGAGACTTGAGACTCACACCAAGGGCATGTGTGTACATGCCCCAAATTCCTAAAGCAGAATGGAGGAGCAAGGATTGCAACCTGGTTATCCTCTGTGGGCGGAAGAGAGAGTGATTTCTCACCTTTTGGCTCTCTGTCTCTCTCTGACATGTGCGTTCACCCTATAACAAAAACTGACTAACTTATTTAAATAAATAAAAATGAACATAATGCAATGTTAAAAGATTTAGCGGGGACCAGCAGTGAGTGTAATGGCTATGTCGCTGGACTCTCATGTAGTTGACCATGGTTCGAGTCCGGGACCTTGTGGCTTAAATTCACACTGGGTGTGTGCGTGCATGCCCAAGATCCTGAGAAGAGAATGGAGGAGAGGGGATGGCAGTGTGAACATCTTCTTTGGGGGGTGATTATTTGCTTCCTGTCTTTCTGGCAAATGCATGTGCCCTATAGCAAAAACTTCTAAAAAAATATGTAAAATTTTAAAAATAAAAGATTTAGCAATACATTATGGAGAAGTAACAATGCTGATGTTAAACTGAATATTCCTCAATAAGCATACCTGTGTGATTTTTCAAAAAATGAATTATTTTATACTAAGATATGTTATCCTTTATAAAGATATGTCACAAATATTTAAGTACCTAGTAAAACAGCATTAAAATACGTTGATAGCTTGAAATTTAATTTAAAACACATAGTAAAACTTGGAAAATATTTGACAAATCACAATTTTGGAGGAAGACTTCACACAAATTTATGGGCAGTTTTAAAATAAAGAAATTACACAGAAGATTGATTAATAAAGTTCAATCTGATGTGTATAATTTATTTTATGGGGTGAAAATTTCTGAAAGACAATATACAAAGGATAGAAATATATTTATTAAAAGATGGACAAACTAAATAATTTATAAATACTTAAATAGATGTACAAAAACTCTAATAATCAGGAAAATGTACATTTAAACAATTTTTAACTCATTATCAAACTTTACAGAATGTGATGATCTGGACCACCAGTGGAGTGATGATCCCACATGGCCTATTGAGTGGTTCAAGTCCAAAACCTAATTGCTTTGGGGGAATGAGGTACTGAGAGGGGGAAAAAAAAGCATTTTACAGACATGGAAATGGAAAATTATCTGTTGATGATGATGTATATGGTAAAACCTTTGACTTAATCCACATGGGCCTCAGGATGCTGGGAAAACCATGTTGCAGGCTCTAAAGATGTATAGTGATAAAACAAAACAAAAGAAAGATCATGCCAGGCATGTGTGTGTGTGTGTATGTGTGCGTGCCAAGCCTCTGAAAAGTGAATAAAGGAGAAGAGATTACATATGACCACTCACCATGGGGAGAGATTTTCAAGCTGTCAGGTTCGGGACTCAGACTGCAGAGTTGGACATGTGAGATCCAGAGGCTACAACTTTCATGTCACCAGCGGTCTCAGTGCAAAAATCTTTTTAGGGTTAAGGAAATGTTTCATATCTTGATTGTGGTGACACTTACACGACAGTCTATAACCACTGTGTTTCCTCAAACTATGTACTTAAAATGGCTAAATGTTACTTTATGTAAATTATACCTCAATAAATCTGAAGAAAAAAAAAAGGAAAGAAAAATCATGGAAAGTTAAATCATACCTATAGAATGAGGGCCCAAGGAGCAAGAATTATAATTAACTTCATAGACTCCAATGCACAGCTAGATGTAAAGACTACTTAAAACAAGGAAAAGAGCCAGATTATTAGGATGAAAAAAAACAAAAGAAAACAAAAACATAACAGACGCATGTATTAAATGCTCAAAATTCTGAAAGGAGAGAGAAATAGAGAAGGAATTGCAGAGTGAATATTCTCCATGTGGGGTACTTTCTCACTTGGCCTGAATCCTGCTCCCTGCCCCCTGGCGTTGTCTCTCTCCAGCAAGTGCATGTGCCTTCTGGGAAATTAAAAAAAAAAAAAAAAGCGATAATATCCAGTGTGCTTGACGATAGGCCGACCTATGGCCTAGTAGTTCAGTGAGCCAGCTCCTCCACGGGCAGTTGCAATTAAAATCCTGACCCCAACGACTGGGGAAATAAGATGCTTGTGTGTTTGTGCCCCAAATCTTGACAGGATGGAGAAATGGGAGAAAGAATTGTGACATGGCCATGGTGAATACATTCTCTCTCTCTTCTCTCTCTATTTCTGGTGCATACACATGTCTTCTGGCAATCAGAAAACAGTAATAATAAAAAATAGGACCATGATTAGCAAAACTTTTGAAAGCAATTTGTTAATATATACCAAGATTAAAAACACTTTGATTTAGTAATTTCAATTCTCTAGCTATCCCAATAAAATATTTGCATGTTTTTTCTGAAGGATGCTACTGTGGCATTATTGTAATAGTGCAGATTGAAAATATTCTAAACATTCATCAACAGAAGAATATTTGAATACAATTATGGTACACTTATAAATAATTAGTTAAGCCAATATATTCTGATATAGAAAGGTTTCTAAAAAATGTGGTTAAATAAAAAAAAGTTCTAAAAATGTGTAAAACATTTACAGAAAAAGTAACATTTGTACAAGAAGACTTTAAAAAGTTTATGTAAAAATGAAGTTATAGTATGTGTTTATTTTGGTGCAAAAAATTGGGAAAAATGCATAGGTTTTTTCATAATATATATTTTTCCTGATCTTTATGATGACCCCTTATGTGTGTGTGTGTATGTGTGTGTGTATATAAATATTAACCACAATAAATTTCTAGTTCTCAAACATAACTTTAGAAATTTTGGGTAGGGGTATGGATGAGAAAGAAAGAAAGAGGAAGGTAATAAATAATTTTTAAAAAATTTATCTATTTATATTTATATTAAAGTGCCCTATTTTGTGAAATTAAAAATAACCACAATGAGAAAAAAAATAACCACAATAAGCTGAATAGGTGCTTATAACATGTATAAATAAGGGAATTAAATTATCAGCGTGCTTAGTTCTCAACCTGATAAGTGGAATGATCAAGATATAAATGCACTTTCATTTCAAGTCTGGTCTTTTTTCTTAATCTTTGAAAACCTTAAATATATAAGGCTTTGGTACCTTATTTTTTTCTCACATTTCCTTTTTTATTTTCCAGATGCTTTTGCTCCAATAGATTTCAAAGGTATCAATGTAACAGGCTGAAGTTTATCCAACTGGTATTTGCCTGTCTTTCTTCAAGGTTTTCTCTATGCTGAATTCAGTCTGGTAGCAAGTTGTCAGTCTGCCTTATGGCCCACATCATTTGCATATGGGGGAAATAAATTTTTCTTCTGGTGAGCATCAGTTTAAAAAGAAACATTGAATTGTCTTCAGCTCATTTCATTTAAGATGTTACGTGTTACAAAGATGTCAATCATATGCATTATTTTGTAAAACATTTTACATAGTCTGAACAGTTTATTCTGCCAATAATTTGAGGTAATGAGGATTTTATAGTATATTAGTTGAAATAAATCAAGTTTACAAGGCACATGATAAAAATGGGAACATCATAAAAGGAAAATAATCCAGTCATGTAACTGTAAAAACTAAAGGCTGTTTTGCCTGCAGAATTGTTTGAAACTAGGATTATTATTGCCCTATAAAAGTCAAGAAGAATTCATGATTGATGAAGAGAAAAGAAAAAAAAAATCACTACCTTTGCAAGGGATACATAACAGACCTGATGCTCCGATCGAATGTAAATATTATTTGTGGTGCATTTAGCCTAGTTTTTGTTCTGTAATTTTTTTCCTCTCTGGTGGTTTTATGGCTTGGGCATCATTGGTCTTCTATTGTTGAACTATGTATCAATAATTTGATAAATATATCATTGAATTTAGGTATTTAGCAATTTACAAATCCTGGAATGATTTCTTATGTCCAATTTGACCATCAAAGATAAGAATTATCTCTCTTTTAACTTTTCTAAACATATTCTTCCCATTTCAACAACTTTATGGGTTATATCTTGGTCATGAAGCTCATCAGAATGTTAACCTTTGGGGGTCTGGATGCTGGCACAACAAGAAAATGCAATGCTCTGTGAGGCTGACCGCATAAACAGGTTCTGTCTAGAGGCTTCCCTGAGTAAGTCAGGCACCTCCATGCTCATGATCCAAGGCTAGGTAAAGGGGAAGGAGTGGATTATGGTATTATAGTTCACCATTGGGTGTGCTATCTGTCTTTCTATCTCTTTTGTTCATGGGAGAAATAATTAAAATCTTCAAAAGAATATTAAACTTTGTGATTTTGTTACTAGAGAGGTTATAATGTGTTGTGTTTGTGTGTGCACTTACATATCTGTGTGCAAATAAGTAAAGAACATGAAAAAAAGGAAATCACAAAAGGAAAAAAAAAAGCAAAATTGTATCACTTTCAAAACAAGATTCAATTTCCAATGACTGATCTTTGGGAAGATGGTCATAATTGTGCAGGGAGTTAGTTTACTTTTCTGTACTCTCCTTTGTAATTCTTGATATTTTTGCAGTACTTTGCTTCTGTTGCCTCAGCTTTATTGATTTTTTTCAAGACTTAAGTAAGGGAATATGGCCAATAAATCCTCTCGGATTTTTTGTCAACTTATAAGTAGATCTAGGTACCATTTGTCTCTCCCCTGTTGCCCCCCCCAAAACAATGAACCTAATGACTAAAACATGCTAAATCTCAGAGATAAATTACCAAGAAATTTCAAAAAATATTAATGACAATAGAAGAGTAAAAGGTATCATCCTTGAGTGGCCTCCAAAACAGGTTGTGTAATATTTCTTCAGACTCTGTTAAGGCATATCTAGTAATTTATGCCTAGGCTGTTTATTAGTAGTGATAATACATAGCTAACCATAGCACAGGTCACCACTGCAGTACCAGAAAGAGTTCTTCATGCCCTGAAATTTTAGAAATATGCCTATTCATATTAAATGCTAGGAAAAAAGAGGAAGTCACCTAAATGACCAAAAATATACATGCCAAATTGGTAATTAGAATTACACCCATGAGAAATAAAGCAGCATCCTTAATATATTATTGAAGTAAATTTATTGACATACATGCTAAGTTGTAGAAGGAAAATCATTTGCTACAGAGCAATCTGTGAAATGAGCCATAGTCTAGTTTTTGTAAAATAAATGTTAGTTACTTTGTGTAGTAAAAATATGAGTCTGAAGGTAGTATCATCTGTGTTGAACGGTAAACTGGGAACCGTAAAATAAATGTTAGTTACTTCATGTAGTAAAATTATGAGTCTGAAGGTGGTATCATCTGTGTTGAACGGTAAACTGGGAACCAGGGACAATTTCTTGCTAACTGTTGTTTCCCAAACATCCACCACACTATCTGGTTCAGTTCAATACATATTTTAATAATTAAATATTTCTAAAGCAAATACTTCAAGGCCTTCCAGGTAATATTTGGGTAAGAAATGGGAGAAATGTTTACTACCTATGTGTGTCAAGAAACAGAACTAGAAGAACAATATGTCATTGTTGGAATAATTGTTCAGCTCCATAGCTTGTACATATGACACCTGACAGCAAATGTATAAGGTCAAACAATTGGAAGGATGCCTGAGACAGCATAGAAGACTTTAGCACAGGTAAAGGACACCAGGAGAAAGAAAACACAGGCAAGTACCAAGACCCAGGCACAGATTTCAAGCAGCACAGGAAGGGCTTTATCTTCAGATCATGAACTTCGCGTTTAGTACGTTTCATTTGCAGTAAACTGATCTCCATAGATTTCCTTTTCATTGTTTTTCTCCCTCCTTCATTTTTACATTCCTTACTGTTCTGACTAAATATTAAGTGTTCTTTGATAATTTTGGTGCTCATGGAGATGGGGGACCAAAGTGAAATGAATCCATCATGACATCAGAAAGTTTATTTTAAACTCACAGATCAAATGTGTCTTAATAACTTATTTTTTTTTTAACATTAAGATTTAACACTGTGGTGGAATTGCCACTTTAATAGTCATCATTGGAGAATGCACTTATTTATAAATAGTCCATTGCTCATTTGGAAAAGCAAACTAGTGAATAATATTTTTCTTTTGTACTTTTTAGAACCATTTCCTCTCATTATTTCTGTTTTAGTGGAAGAATTGTACTACATTTGCAGAGTAAAAACCTGAAACATGGAAGAAAAAAAAAAGAATCCTACAAGGTACCTCAGTTTTAGGGGAAACTGAAGCATTGGTAAAGGTAGCTCACACCATAGTGTAACTGTATAAATCTTTATAAATTTGGTACAAAACCTCAGCCTGCACACTTTTCTTTTCTCATTTTTTTCTTTTCTGTCTTTTCTTTTTTCTTTCCTTTCCTTCTCTTCTCTTCTCTTTTCTCTTCTTTCTTTTCTTTTTTCTTTTTTCTTTTTTTTTTTTTAGATTTTTCCATAGAGTGTATACACTCACCAGGAATAGAGGAAAAGTGAGAACTACCCTGCCACGAGAAATGTTCATGCTGTCATGCTGGAATCCCTTCTCTTCCATTCTCCTCTTGGGGTTCTGGGCACACAGGCACATGCACCCAGCATGTATTTTAAGCCGCCAGGTCTGGGACTTGAGCTATGGAGAAGGCCATATGGGATCCAGCACCTTAACCACCATGCCACCTGGTAGCCCTTCAATTTACACATTTTTTTAGAAAAAGATTTTTGCTATAGGATGCTTGTGCTTGCCAGACAGAAAGCAAGAAATCACCCTCCATGGGAGATGGACATGACACAATCCCTTCTGCATTCTCCCCTTGGGATCTTGGGCATGCATGCACACATGATGCCAGGTCTAGGACTTGAACAGCTGTTTACTACATGAGACTCCAGCAATATAACTATTATGCTATCTGCTGGTCCCTACACATCTCTTTTAAGTAAACATTGTAAGCTACCTGGTACAGAGAACCTTCAAAGAAATTTTGATCTTTGAAAAATCACAATATAAATCAATGTCTAATAATTTTCATCCCTTTCTTAGGCAAAATTTCATACCATACCATGGTTCCAAGTATTGATCTAAGAATAGAGCTACCCAAGCTAGATACAAATTGGCCTACTCTTATTTGTCATCTTTATGAGAATTTTTAAAAAGCACTGTAAAAAAGGACTTGATGAATTAATAATCTGAAAGAAAATACATAACTTGAAATTATGATGACATCTACTCCTAATTGCAGCACATATCAAAGCAGTCCAAGCTATCCCTGTGTTATGGGCTGCACTTGTCCCCCCACCCCCCAACTCCTGCCAAGCTCATATGGGGAAATCACACAGAATGTAACTCTATTTGGAAAAAGTCTTTAAAGAGGTCATTCAGTTTAGGGCCAGCAGATGGTGTAGCAGTTATGTCTATAGACTCCTATATGGCTGACCACAGTTCCAGTGCTGAACCTGATGGCTTGAAACTCATGCTTGAAACTTACACTGGATGTAGGTGCTTGCATGCCCAGACCCCAAGAGTAGAAGGGATTGTGGTGTGGCCATCTTCCCAGGGGGGTCATTTCTTGCTTTCTGTCTCTCTGTCTGTCTCTCCAGCAAGCACACGTGCCCTATAGCAAAAATCTCTCTAAGAAAAATATTATCTGATCTCAATATACCAGTTTTGTGCACTGGGGATATATCAACATTCACACATACTAAACTTAATGATTAAAATATAGAGCTATTTAAAAAACAACTGTATCACAGAGTAATGTGATATATAATAGATTATACCCTCAAACTATATTTAAATGACTTAAAAATTATTTTACCATCTTAAATTCTAAGCATATATTTTTATTTTTTTAATTTGCCAGAGAGCATGTACAGAGAGACAGAGATAGAGAGAGAGGGAGAGGGAAAAGTCTGCCCCCCCCATGGGGCATGTCATATCGTAATCCCTTCTCCATTTCTCCATGTTGTGGGAATTTGGGGCATGCACACACATGCATCTGGCATGCTTTTTAAGTCGTCTCAGCTGGGATTTGAACTATGCAGTCGGCTGTATGGTTTGCCTCTCTTAATCACCATGTAACAGTGCCAGACCCTCATTAAGTACATCTTATCAACAAAAAAACACATCTCAGTAGTTATTGTACATTTTAAGGATATGCTATAATTCATTGTCTCATAATAACATGTTGCTGAGGGTGTTCTCACAGATTATTTGGTAGATGTGTAATCTGCTCCTGGGAAGGTCACTTGCCCTAAGTCATATAAGGACATAGATGCAGAACTTGTTCCTTCCATTAAATAAGAATGCTTCCCAATAGACCCGTATAACGAGAAGCGTGTAGCCACTGAAATGTGTATTTCCATCAAGATCTGTTACACCCTGTTTAGTTACAATTAGACATGTACATGGCAAGGAGGGTTTGTCCCTTCTCATGGGTGTATCTTCATCTTTAATGTACTGATTAATAATAGGCTCATTTCTTTTTTTCTTCTGAGTAAGGGCACACAAGTTTGGCCCTGATGTTGTATGCTGTTAAATTAGTTGTGACTTAGAATGGAAAAACTGCTTTCCAAGCAGGATAGATCATTTACTTATTTCATCATGTACTTGTAGCAGTGAAGATTGAGAAGGCTCTAATGACTTGGAATTTTCTTTTTATTATGCTATTGAACAAATTACAGGGCTAATGAAATTTACACTAAATGCAAAAATCTCTGTGTCACCTGCTGTTTTATGGGTCTTGGGGGAAAATGTTTGATTATTCTCTTTTTCTACAATTAGACAAAGTTTTGTTTTTAAACAATATTTTCTCTGAATGAAAAATGTACAATGTAAGCTCATGTTCTTTCTTTGTGGGAAATTTATTTTTTTATTTATTAGTTTACTATGGATGTGAATTTGTCATAATTAACATGGGGATATTATTTGATTTGAAACTGTGTATAGGTATATATATGTGTATGTATATATATATATATATGTGCATATATATGTATATATATGTGTGTGTGTATTTATACAAATATATATGTGTATATATATAAAACACACAAAAATGTATTATATGTATATATATATGTATGTATA
>NW_006199230.1:1483718-1574087 GCF_000334495.1 Tupaia belangeri chinensis
TATATATATATTTCTTTTTCCTGCCCTCTCTCATTTACCCAAGCCTTTCTGCTCTGTGTTGCTAAAACATTACAGTCAGGGTGAAAGAAAGTTATACCAAATCAGATCTCAAAAGAGAAGGTTTTCCTTTTACCATAAGCAGAACACTTTATTTTTTTTCTTTTTGGTTTCTAGACAATAAAGGAAACTACTTTCTTATTACCTTGATATATATTTTTGTGGAGCTTTACTAGGGCACCAGGTTGCCACTGAAATCTAGACAAATGATTCAATAAAGATACACAAGAATATAATGGAGGTTCATGTAGTCTGAAAAAGATAAGACATACTACATTAACCCTCTCCAAGAGAAATAAGAAAAGCGTACACATCTATCTAAATACCTCTGAAACTGTGAGCTCAGTGCATTTATATCACTGGCTGAAAAATATGTTGCTGGAGGAATATCCCCCTTGCTGAGATTCTTCTATCCAAAGCAAACTGCCCATTTAAACTCATCCTCAGCCAAGCAGCCGTAAAGCAGCAGAGGAAAATAAGTCTGTGATTTTAAAACCTGCTGTTTGGTACAGAAAATAAAATATAGCATATTCTAAAGGAGTTGTGTTTTTATCCCATGAAGCACCTCTCATCTCTGGAGACTTAGGGTAGCAATTTATCAAAATGAATATCACCATGTAAGAGGCATGCCTCAGATTATCCTTAGAATGGATCCCACTGAACCCATTTCTTGCCATGTAGCTTCCTCCCCTCCCTCTACAAGGAAATCCTCTAAATTCCCTTATAAAAGGTACATCTCGACTTCAAATTGCTTAATATGCAAATAGCCCTCATGAAGATGTATGAATGCTCTTTTAAGCATCCATTCAACAATTACATGTTTAGCACCTACTCTATATACTATCTTCCAGGCACCCTACTGAGTCCTTATGATAAAGATATAAGGAAGACCAAGAGTTCAAAAACAGCTACAGACTGATGGTGGATATAGGCAGGAAAAGGAGCAGATACCAAAAGAAATATTGGGATAATCACCCAAACATGGTAAGAAAGGATTGTGACTGGAGTATAGAGGATGGGAACCTATCAAGAAAAGAAAGAAATGACTTCTAAACTGAAACCTAAAACCTGAAACCTGAAAGAGGAAAATAAGTAAAAGCAAACAGGGGGTGAATTAAAAGGGTGATTGATACAGTGTAGGATGTGCTCTGGAGGTATGCAAGAACAGTCTTGAACACAGAGAAATACATACAAAGGATACAAAGGCCTGGAAGTCCCTTCATTTTGGGAACTTCATGTAAACCACTGTGGCTGGGGCTTGCAGCGCATCTGGGAAGGGGCCAGATTGGCACAGGTGAGGGTGGAGAAGGAAGTAGGGTCTTTGACACAGAGCTTGATAATCCAATGCTTCTCAAATGATAGTGAACAGATTGTTATTTTCAAGCATGCCTTGGGAGCTGGGCAGAAAAGTATACTCTGATTCTAGAGCTGTAGGACAGGCTTAAGATTCTACAGTTCTAACAGACTCCCATACACCTACTTTTAGTATCCAGTTGTAAAGTCTATTAAGAGTTTGCTCTTCATTCTTTGGAAAACTCAAACCATGGATGAATATCATTTGAACTTCAGGAAACTTATTTTGGTTGCATCAAAGAGGCTGTATTTCTGGGCACAAAGTTTTGTTCATGATAGTTGAATGAATTGTGAACTAGTATGTGGCTTATAGTTTTATGAACTGGCTTAGGGAGACATGTTCACATGTTGAAATACTCACTTTGTAAGCTAAATAATGTGATTTAATGTATAAAAGAAAATGAAACAAAAATATTTTTAAAAGAAAAAAATATGTGGCTTAGTTTCTTATAAACACTGGTCTTCAGATTAAAAATTTTTTATGTGAAATTACATCCAGTTCTTTCTATGAGGTAGAGGTTTTGAAATGTGAAAGTCGTAGAAAACAGTACTGTGCTGAATTTTTAGACAGCTGGCTGAATATTATGAGATATTTTCCATTCTGATATGCCAATGCAATATAGATCAAGGATTTCTTTTTATTGAGGAACATTCCTAGTTGCTGTGAATTTTTTATGTACTTCTGATGAAAAAAGATTGGAGTGTGGGCTGTGGTTAGACAATCCTGGGGGTCATTAAGTAATTGCCAATTGACCGCTGGGGGAGAAACACAGCTCTTTAGAGAAAGAGGAGAATACTAATGCTCACATATTTGGAAGTTCTACTTGGTAGAGTGGCTTTAGGGAATTGGCCCCACTTGTTTTATTTGCTCTGAGCCAGGGTCGTCATGAAAAGTAGAAAGTGGGAATTTTAAATTATTTTTTATAGAGAGGTAGGGAAAATGAGAATGAGGGCATACAGATGCCTATTTCTCAAGTATATTGCTCAGTTCAGAGCATCTGAGTCAAGGAATTCCTCCCAGGCTGTTGTTGATTATGACTTATGAAAGGGCACCTGTCCGACGTGAGAAGTGTACATAGTGCAGTAGGCTTCAACTTCCCATTAGTAACAAGAGCCCCCAAAGGTTAATTTGTTTTGGCACTTCCTGATTACTTTCTGTGTTCATCTCATTCTGAGACTTCACATTCACCACCTGATTTAGGGGCTCTACTTAGCAACATATTGTCATTTTTCCCGACTTATTGCTAGCTTTGGTACTGTGATCTCTAAATGCAGGTAAATAGCTGAAATCAATTTTCTGTTGAGAGGGGTTGATGACACCTAAAGGAATTTGCAGATCTCTCTTCTTGGATGTGTTTGGGAATCATGCTGCAGTGTCATCCCAAATGGATGAAATTTGAGGCCTTTTCATGTTCATGACCTTGGTGTAGGGCCTCCTAATTTTGGTCATTTCAATATCTCATCATTATTTTTTCAAGCAGTTCATCAGCTTCAAGCTTTATGAAGATTAATATGTTAGTTTATTTCTGTTTTTGTTTTACAAAAGTAATTATAATAAATATGGTGATTAAAAAAATCAGATGCTGTGCACATTGGAGGCTTCTAAAGTAACCTAGCCCTCTTAACATCGTCTCTGGGAAAGCACTTAGGTAGCTGGGCTGGCAAGGCAAGGCTCATCGTATCCTCGATCTCTAGTACAACTGTCTAGCTTTTCATTCAGTACTATCTGGGTTTCATAAGCTAAATACAGATTTCTATCATATTTTCTTTCTATGTAGTCATTTTGCTAATATCCTACCATAAGTTATTGCCCGAGTAGGATTTTAAAATACATACTTGAAATCCAGGGATTGTTTTATTAAGAATTTACTCACTGAAGACCAGCAGATGGCATGGTGGTTAAGGCGCTGGACAATCCCACATGCCTGACTGCAGTTTGAGTCTCCAATCTGGTGACTTGCTTTCTCACTTTCTCTCTCTGCCTCTCTCTGTTTCTCTCTGGTCAAATTAAAATAAGTGAATTAATAAATAAAAACAACAACGAAAAAGAATTTACTCAACAAACTTTTGCTAGATTTATCCAATCTTCATCAACTTCCAGCAAATTCTATTTTCCTTGAGCTCCATGTGAGAAATGTTCATGGACATATAAACAAGCACACAAACACACACGTGTGCATGCATATATGAAGTCTTCACAAAACTACTAATTATTCCATTTCATTGCTAGTGTGTTTATTTTTTATTCCTCTCCCATGTTTCAAAAAGGATTAGAATTCATATCACATTTATCTTGTTATTTGGGCTGCAGGTGGCATAGTGGTTAAGGTGTTAGATTCACACATAATTGGCCATGGTTCAAATCCCAGACCAACTAGCTTGAAACTCATGCCAGGCTCATGTGCATATGCGCCAAAAATCCAAAGAGGAGAATGGAAGAGAAGAGATTGCAGCATGGTCATCCGTCCTGGGGAGTGATTTCTCTCTTACCGTCTCTGTCTCTCTGGTGAGCGCATGTACCCTGTAGCAAAAGTCTCTCTCTTATGAAAAAATACTTTGTTATTATAAACAATAATGGCAATTGGTGGTAACTTTTTCTTGTAGGGCTCTCTGTCTGTTGTCTTCTTTATAAATTTAAATATCAGAACAAAGGACTGGCAGATGGCATAATGGTTACATCACTGGACTCCTACGTGATTGATTGAGGTATGAGTCCTAGACCTGGCAGCTTAAAATTCACACCAGGCACATGTGCATGCATGCCCAAAATCCCTAGAGGAAAATGGAGGAGACGGAATTGCAGCATGGCCATACCTCCAGGGAACGCTTTCGCATTTTCTGTTTCTCTGTCTCCTCCTCTCTGAAGAGCATATACACCATATAGCAGAAACCTCTCTAAAAATAAACAAATAAATAAAAAAATAAAATATCAGAACAACTTCCAACTCTAAGTTTCTGGGGAATAAATTGTTATATTTTTTACTAAAAAATAATAGAAGTACTGTGTCCTTTTTATGTAGCTAATGTCAAGGAAAATATTGTCACTTAGAATATTTATCTCAGTTAACCCTTGAATTCTATTGCCATCTAAAGGAATGCTCAAGGATATATTGGTAGCAACTTGACTACTAGTTGCATCACCTCATTGGTTGCTCACTCAGCTTAAGAACTATGACTTGAGGGCTGGCAGGTGGTGTGGTGGATAAGGAGGCTGGACTCCCACATGGCCGACCATGGTTCAAGTCCTGAACTTGGCAGCTTGCTTTCTTACTTCTCTCTCTCTCTCATTCTGTCCTTCTCTAGTAAAAATAAAATAAATTAATTAATAAATAAAGTTAAATAAAATAATTCTTAAAAAAGGAACAATGACTGATTAGCTAACTAGTACATGGTTCATCATATTTTAAGATTAACCCAACCTATCAGGACACATGGGACTCATTGAATCAAAGATGAATTGACACAGGTTCAAAACTCCTAAGAGAAGGTTCATGATTTGTCTGACCTCATCCTATCCTCTTCTGGTTTTGTATTAAGCTCACTAAAGCCTAGGATTTGGGTATTTATTAGGGTTTTATTCCTTTTAATTCATGTTTCATCTTTCCTTCTTACTGAACGTGGCTTTTCTCTTGGCTAAAATTTTTGTTTCCTTTTCCCTTGAGAATATTTGTAAATGACTCTTAGAGGAACACCCACCTAAGTTTGATCTAAATGCCCCAAATTTCCTTTTCCCACATTCTGCTGAAGATCAGTGCTTTATTTATACTATAAACAGAAGTCAATAACCTTTTGTAAAACAAAATATAAGAACAAATTGTAATTATATTCTAAGTTAAAAATAAACTTTTTAGGAATAAATTTTAAAATAAATTTAAGTAATCTGTTAATATATGTGTCTCTCAGTATAATGGACATGATAAGACAAAAAACACTTAGAAAGTGTCACGTTGAGGGACCAGCAGTTAGCATAATGGCTATGTCGCTGGACTCCCACGTAGTCGACCACGATTTGCATCCCAGACCCGGTGGCTTAAAACTCACCCCAGGTGCGTGTATGTGCGTGCCCAAGACCCCAAGAGGAGAATGGAAGAGAAGGGATTGCTGTGTGGCCATCCTCCCTGGGGGGTGACTTCTCACGTTCTGTCTCTCTGTCTCTCTCTGTCTGTCTGACGAGTGCATGTGCCCTATAGCAAAACCTCGCCAAAAAAAAAAAAAAGTGTCACGTTGAAAGCCTCGATACATTTTAAAAAGTCTGCATAAATATATGAGTCCAATAAAAATCTGAATAAAATACCAGATTAATATCTTGGGGCCATCAAGTGGCATGGTGGTTAAGGTACTAGACTCCCACATGACCAACGATGGTTTGAGTCCTGAACCCAGTGGCTTCAAAATCATTCTAGGCATGTGTACGTTATTGACTAAAATCCTAAGAGGAGAATGGAGAAGAAGAGATGCAGTATGCCCATACTCCCTGGTGGTGGGGTGAAGGGTAGGCTTCTCACTTTCTTTCTCTCTATTTCTCTCTGGTGAGCGCATACAGACTATGTCAACATGTAATACATGCTAATATATGTAGAAATATGTAGTAATATATGTAGGAAGTACAGATCTTTAAATGTATGACATTGAGACAATTGGTTAGCTTTTGTACCACATAAAGGAAACTAAAAAATGAAACTATGGGGACTAGCAAGTGGCATGGTGGTTATGTCCCTGGACTCCCACATGGCCAATTACGGTTTGAGCTCCTGACCCAGTGGCTTGAAACTCATGCTGGCTGTGTGTATGTACATTCCCAAGATCCCAAGAGGAGAACAAAACTATGGATGGAACAGAATAAAACTTGTAGAATATATATTTACACACACACACACACACACAAGTGAGAAGGATAGTGAGAAATCTTCCCCCAGGGGGACATGGCCATGCTACAAGCCCTTCTTTTTCATTCTCCTGCTGGGATTTCAGGCACTCATGTACACACACCCAGCCTGATTTTCAAGCCACTTGGTCTGGAATTCAAACCATGGTTGGCCTTGTGGGAGTCCAGCATTGTAACCACTACACCAACTGCTGGCCCCTAAATGTAAAGTCTTGAAGGATGTGATTAACAAAGGTATCCACAAAACATTTATACACACATATACACAACACCAACACATAACACTCATACCACATGTGGCATCCAAGAAATGAAATAAAATAAATGTGTTTTTTTAAAAAAACAAGAAGAAACAAGTGACAGAAAATGTAGTCCTTAATATACAAATTTACAATGGTTTATTATGGACCCATAGGTCAAAATGAACAGTATCATGAGTAAAATGAGCAGTTAGCGTAATGGTTATGTCGCTGGACTCCCATGCAGTTGACCACAGTTCGCATCCCGGACCCAGTGGCTTAAAACTCACGCTGGGCGCACGTGCATGCATACCCCAGATCCCGAGAGAAGAATGGAAGAGAAGGGATTTCGGCGTGACCATCCCTCCTGGGGGGTGATTTCTCGCTTTCTATCTCTCTGTCTGTCTCTGTCTGTTTGGCAAGCGCACGTGCCCTATAGCAAAAACCTCTCCAAAAGAAACCAAAAAAGAGCAGTATCATGAATTTGACAAAATGCAAATAGGCAAAGCACTAAATTTGGCAGAGTACAAAAGTAGAAACAGAAATACCTAATAGAGATATGAGAAGATATTCAACCTCATTGATATCTACTAAAGAGGTTCTCTTGATTATCATATCAAATACTAAAGTGATACATTTTCAGTTAAATATTTCTACCTTGCCAAACATTTCAAAACATGGTGGCTAAAAACAGCCAACTAATTTTGTCTCATGTTTGTACTTCAAACATTTAAGCAGTCAGTTGACTGACTCTATGCATCATTGACTGGGGTCATTTACATGGCTGAATTCCGCTGGGTATTGTGCCATGGCTGGAAGGGAAGGTCTAAGAAATCTTCATTTACACATCTGATTCATTATGTGACCTCTCTTTTTCCTCCAAGTAAGGCGTTTATTCATCAACCTTGACCTTATTTACTTCATGGTGGCAGGCTTCCTCAAACAATAGTAGAAGCTACCAGACTTCAAGGGGCTTGGTCTGCAGCCAGTAGAGTGTCAGTTCCACTGTGTACTGCTGACCAAAATAAGTAAAGTTTCAAAGGAGGAGAAAGAGACTCCCCTTGTGATGGGAGCAATGGTATACACTTAGAAGGATGACAGATACTGTAGGAAAACCTTTTTGCAGACTGCTGTGAGAGGAAACAGGAAGTCTCAAAAACTGTCTTTGGAAATGAACAATAGAACAGAACACCAAAATGTCTGGAATGATGTTCAAATCTACTAAATTAACAATACCCATATTGTTTGACTTACAGATGCATCTTCTAGGAATCTATGCTACAGAAAATGTAAGATTTATAAAAACTTATTAAAAGTTGCTCAGTACCATGTTTTTTGTAAAACTTAAGAGAAAAATTAAAATACTTATTGTTGGAAGGTAGGTTAAATAAAATATGAGGTAACTATATAATTAAATACTGTGAAATATTTTAAATGTCTGAGATTTTCACTAAGATGGAAAAGTGTCCAAACTGAAATTCTTTATCAATTAATTAATATTCATTTATCTTTTTAAAAGGCAGATAATGAATATCTGCTGCACCGAAGCACTGAAAAAAAGTTTAATCTTGATAAGATTTAATCTCCAATCAGAGTTTTTTGGGACATAGTATTGTAACTGCTACATTGGGAGTCTTAAATCTGAATCCTGGAAATTTTAGCTAAGGAGTATTTTCAAATAAAACTGCAAAATTTAGCATTCTCTTTTCCTTAGCCTGAAGCTTAATTTCTCCTGAAACAGGATTAGCATGAAATTACATCTAAAATACATAATTATAACATGCCTATATCCAAAGTGCAATTACTTTTACTATAAGATTTATTCTTATTGCTCACTGATGTGTATAGTTGATGTCAAAAATTTTAACAATGAAAAACGTGAGACATATAAAATTATTTCCTGATTTGTAAAATCTAATTGTGGATTCTAATATTTCTAATTCAAACTTCAATATCAGCATCCAATGGCAAATTTTATTCTGTAATCAGGGTGGCTCAGGGACTGTTAGCTGTGATTTCTAAGACAGTAAGTATGTCTGTCAGGGGTAGCCTGATTCTACACTGCTTTGCCTCCTGTCTTTAGCCAGTCTAGTCCTCGTATCTCTTCAGCCCTGCAGCCTGCTATCAGTTCTTGCCCTGGCTGGGAATTTACAAAATCGCCAATAGAAAATATTCCTTGTAGGCCAGCTCTGTGGCACAATAGTAATGGACTGCTCAAAAGAAGCCAGGTCCCACATGGTGATCATGGTTCAAACCCTAGCCTGGTCAGCCTGAATTATGCTGGGCATCATTCTGGTACCCAAGAGCTGACAGGTTGCAGGACGAGAGGTTGGGGATAGAGGCATGACAAGGCCCCCTGGAGGTTGTTCTCTCTATCATATGTGCACACGGGTGCTCTATAATGAATAAAAGAAGAGAAAAATGGAGAGAAAGAAAGCACTCCTTATTTCAAATTCTAGTTCCGCTCCTGAAACTTTACATAATATTTACTGATTGCATACCATTTCTGACCTTATAGTATTTGATTCCTTGGCTTCATATTGCCTTGTTTATTATTAATATATAACATTTATCCATAGTATGTGATTTGAATAGATCTTCTTATTTATTTATTACTAATCCTAGGAAAAAGGAACTTGTCTTAGGTTGGGATTTTTGGCAGTAGAACTAGAGGCAGGGGTTCTTGGAATCACCACTTACCGGGAGAGTGTTCTCAAAAGGACCTTAATGATATAGGTGGAATAGACCAGAAACAGAATTAATGGCCATCAGTCAAATGTCATAGGAAGCTCTGGAACAGGCTTCCAGAGTTGGTCCCAATTTGTGATAAGAGGGCTTGTGTTCTGTATTCCTTATTCATCTGTCATTGGCTGGCCTTGGAGCAAGAGAAGGGATAGTGAACTCTTAATAAACCCACAGTCACAGCAGCTAGGGCCTGGGTATATGGTCCAGTACAGTGGACCAAAGTAGAGCACTCCAGCTTCCTGGGCAATCCTATCATCGGCCCAGAATGAATATTTAGTGAGTGATAAAATCCACATTGATATTATCCTTAATCCTAGTTTTAACCTTATTTCTTAGACTTGAGGCTTCTTTTTTTTTTTTTTTTAATTTTTTTTTTTTTTTTTTTTTGGAGAGATTTTCACTGTAGGGCGCGTGCGCTCGCCAGACAGACAGAGAGAGACATAGAGACAGAAAGCGAGAAATCACCCCCCAGGGGGGATGGTCACGCCGCAATCCCTTCTCCTCCATTCTCCTCTCGGGATCTTGGGCACGCACGCACACGCGCCCGGCGTGAGTTTTAAGCCACCGGGTCCGGGACACGAACCGCAGTCGACTATGTGGGAGTCCAGCGACATAGCCATTACGCTAACTGCTGGTTCCCAGACTTGAGGCTTCTTCTTACCCCAGATAACTAGGTAAGATTGGAAATCACATGACTTTCTCAATGTTAGAATTTAATTAGAGAGCCCACATTTAGAAGCCCAAGTACGGAGATTGAGGGGCAAACAAATATCTTCTATTCCTCTGTGTATAGTTCTTCCCTGAATAGGTTGGATTCTCACAGTAAGAGTAACTTCATGGACAACTAGAAAAAACCTTGGCACTGGGTGGTAACCCCATGGCATTTCAGCCCCTATCTTCCTTGTCATGATGGTCTGTTTTCATTCAGACTGAGAGAACCAGAAGTTTAGAGACTGCGAGAAGATGGGTGGCAGGAAGGAAATTCAAAGATCTCAAGAAAGTTTTGACTTGCCCTTATTATCTTTTCCAGGAAGTGTGGATTAAACTAGTATTCACCCACTCTGAAAAACTGGAAGCAGAAGGAAGTTCTGAAACATCTTTTCTCTTTTCTGCAACTGGATTGGGAGTAAAACTTACAAGTTCTCATCAGAAAACCTAGGAAACTCCAGAGATTCATGATTTTGAAGGACCTGTGGGTGGATTATTACTAGGCAGGGAAGCATGAGAGGAGGACAAGTATATCCATAATCCTAGAAATATTGCATTTCCATTCCCACCTCATGATGAATGTTTGGGAATACCAGGATGTTGCTATTTTGGTATCACACTCTGATTCTGCTTTGGTGAATCACATTGTATATATAGTGACCAAGTAGCAGCAGAATCTATCTTAGCTCATTTTATTTGACATGTCATTGAATAACAATGGGAGTTAATTTTTAAATAGCCCAACAAACTGCCTTTGCATGGAACTTGTCCGTGTCAAGAATATTTTCACTGTGGACTGAAAAATTTACTATTCCCAAGCATGCAACCAATTGAGATAACAAGTGATATTGATTTAATTTAATCTCTACATGTGACTAGAAGGTACCCAGCACTATTTTTTTTCATTTATTTTTTAGTAGAAATACTGAGACTTTCATCCTGAAAGGAGGATAGCTTAGGGTAACTGGAGGGATATCAGGGAACTATTAGACTTACATACTGTCTTGAGGCAATTCAGCATGACCATTTACGGCAAGAATCAGTCTAAGATGAGTGACTCAGGTGAAGGAGCTATAATTTATATTTTAACCTCAATCACTCAGTGTCATTTTGGCAGTTCTCTGTTGGTAAATATCTCTCTTAAGCTCTGAGCCTTGTTACAAAAGCAGATCTGAGCAAATCTGTCAGAACTGAGTTGTCAGGGCTAATCACCCTGTATTAGATTTGGTAATACATCTGTGGTAACTGGATCGTAAGAGTTCAATTGACTCACAAAATCATCAGGCCTAATGCACCCTTTACTTATGATGCTGTGACATGACAGATTGAGTTAAGGACTACTTTTCGCTTCTCCTCCATTCTACCCTCACACACTCCCACACACGCCCATTTATCTATATGTCATTTAGAAGACAGCCATATTTCTTTAGTCACTATTTCACTAAGGATATGGGGTAAAGGAGATGAAGAAGGAATGTTCTTTTGTCTCTAACTCCAGGATTCATGCCCAGACTGCTTTCTTGTCACAGACATCTTCCCTCCACCTCATTTTTTCCCCTGGATGCTTCTTCACTTTACAGCCTAATTTCTCTTAGAAAAAGGCCAATAGCTGCCAGCACTTTCTCACCCCTTCTTGACACTTGATCCCACAGTGATTCTGTTTCCACTTTCAGGACTTCATTGAAGTTACTTCTGTCAATTATAAGTAATGTCCTTATATATGCTAAATCTAATGGACCGTAGTAGGTCCTGAAACAATTTGGTAATGTTGTTTGTCCCTTTTGTTAGTACAAAAACAGCAAAAAATGACAGACAATCAAAATCCTTCTTTTAACCTTGGCATAGGCTATTTGACTCTCAGCTGAGTGGCCAGCTCCCTTCGCCTGGCTGTGTCTTCTTGAAGCATTATTATTTTTTTTGACAGAGCATCTAAAGAGTTGGTGTTCTCCAAAGTTCCATGTTTATCCCTTCCTTCATCTTATTCTATAGAGTAATTGGTTATTATAGTGCATTATCACAAATTCTAGTTCCATGGATGTGAACTTTTTGCCAAGCCATCAATATTTACTCACATTTCTTTTTCTATTTGGAACATGAAGTTGTTTCAGAGTACAACTGACCTGTAAATGGCACTCTATACATGATCTATTCCTTCCATAGTCCTTATTATGCATTCATTCTTAGATAAATCCTTCTGACTAATATAATTTAAGAAAAGTTGGGGTTTTTTGGTCATTTACCTTCCCAGTAATCCTGACTGCCATTCAGCCCCAGGTTTCCAATGTCTGACATAAGGTCTCTAGCATTATACACATCAGACACATTGTAGGTTCTCAATAAATGTGTGTTGAATGAAATTGTAATGGATATGTAACTGGTTAAAACAATACTCTAAGCCATGAGAAAGAATAGCAATGATGGCAGCTTGGTGCAGTGGAAGAAATGGTGAATGACACTAGAGGGCTCAAGCTAAGTAGCTGCATTGCCTTGGAGAAGGGTCTTAATCTTAGCCTCACTTTCTTCACCCCTAATCTGAGGGGGTCAGATGACATAATCCCTATAGTGTCTTCTAGCACCAATAGTGTTATCATCCTACAGGGTAGATGGGCCTCATTTCATACTATCCTTGGCATGGCAGCAGCATGGCATTAAGAATTCTGTACAAGATGCATGCCCACATACTTTTATCTGCAGTATCTTAGTTGAAGGGGTACCACTGGATGAGCTTGTCAAAAACTGATATTTCCCTCTTGATAAAATGTTTTCATTATTTTACTCTCTAACTGAGTAGTCCCAAAAGAGTTTGGGTGTTTGTTTTGCACAAACTGCACAGATGCAGAAGCACACACAGGAAGCTGTATCTGTCTGCCTTCCCACGGAGCAATTGAGTAAAAAGTAAATGATGTGTCTAAACGGCAAACCAATTCTTTCTATATATAGGAACTTAATTACGTCTCTTCATAATACGGGAGGAGGGAGAGTGTCTCTAGGTATTGAAATCAAAGCCAGGGTTTTGAATTAGACAAGTATTTCCTAATTTAGCCAACCTCACATATAGCCCCAATTTTATTTTCCTAGTAAAATGCTTGAAATCAAAATGAAGAGATAGTATTCACATATATGACTATGTGACAATGAATTATTTTAAGGAAATTCTTCAAATGAGCAATAACATGAAGCAGATGTACATGTAAGTCCTGCAGGTACTTCCATTTTTAATTTTTTTGATTCAATAATTTAATGGGTTTAATTTTAAATATCCGCCTTCCTACTCTTGGTTTACTTACAGCTTCAACTTCTAGTAATACAAATTTTTGGCTCATCACTACAGATCTTAGCATTGAACAGAAACACAGGGAAGAAAGGAACTAATTGGAACTTTGCTGTGATCAATGCTATAACAAAGCAAAACCCAAAGCATGCAATCCCTCCCCATCCTGTCTCTGTGGTTTGACACCCACCCCCCAATGTTTTACTTGGAATAAATCATCAAAGCCAATCGAAAAGAGCTTTTGAGTTAACTTGTGTATTTAAAAAAAAAAAAAACATTTTAAAGAAGAATGGTATAAAGTCGTACATCTCTCATTTTCTTTCATGTTGAGAGGGAAAACTAACATAAAAATAGAAAGATTGGTATGTTATTGCCTTTCCATTTGGGATATTCATTTTGATAGTATAAACAATTACAAATAAAGAACAAAAAAGTTCACTCAGTATCTTCGGAATAGGTGGCACACTGGAAATATTTATCTTATGGAAGAAAAGTTAAGCATAGAACTATTTATAGGAGTGTGGTCAGGGTAAAGAGAACCAACAGGGATAGCAAAGAAATCAGAATCTAGCATCAGTGAGAAATCATGACAATTTCTCTTTATGGAGGAGCTTGAAGGGGAAGAAATGTTACTGTAACTTGGTTAGAATTTTAAACTGGCAGGACATGGATCCCCATGTGGAGCAAAAATCACAGCCAAGATGGAAGTGGGCAAGAGAATGGATAGACCAACATTTTTTCTCTTACTGTGCATTTTGGGGGTTGCCTACGAATCTGCTGGATAAACCCACAGGGCAACAGAATGCCAGAGAACATGAGGATGGAGTCCATAGCAGTCAGTCAGTCTTCTAATGACCAGTTGGGACAGATAAGGATAGAGAATGGATCCAGAAAAGCAGAGAATTACATGCAGAGCTATACTTTCACCAGTTAGGAATAGGAACTGCTAAAATGATAAGAGTAAAGATTTTCAAATGTTTCCAAACTTATATCCTATAATGATTATAGCCATTCTGTTTCCCATTTCTAAGACTATAAAATTATAAATTTTGTGTACATGGCAATCTTTCAAATGGAGGACTAATGTTATCTCTTAAAAGAAACTTAAGAATCTTCTTGTCCTCGTGTATTTCACAAATATTCACATTGGAGCATTATCTTCAACATGTGGATTACATATTATTGAATTACATCTTATAGACCAAGAAAATAGACATGGACCTGGAACCCAACTACTCTGAATTCAATTTTCTTTGCCTTCTCAAGAAGGACTTAGAAAAATGTCCACATGTCCTATCTAGTATAGTTCTGAATGTTTCTAACTATATGCTGAAATAATGAAAAGACAAAGTTCTTGGTTGTACTTCATTGTTTTAGATTTTTGCCATAGGAATGTGTGCTCACCAAAGAGAGAAGAGAAATGAGAAATCACCGCCTGGGGAGATGGCCACACTGCAATCTTTTCTTCTCTTGGGATTTTTGGGCATGCGAGCATGTCTGCCCAGAGAGTTTTTCAAGCCATTCACTTTGTGATGTGAACAAGAGAATCAGCCGTGTGGGATCCAGCATCTTAACCACCACATCACCTGCTGAGAACCCCTTAGAGGGATGGCCACACTGTAGTCCCTTCTCCTCCATTCTCTCAGGATTTGGGGGCATGCACACATGTGCACCTGGTGTGATTCTCAAGCTGTCGGGTCTGGAACTCGAACCATGGTCAAGCACATGGGATCCAACAGCTTAACCACTCCACCACCTGCTGGATCCCAGTTCATATTTTTAAAGGTAAGGAGTACAAAATTGCTTTTTATTCTTTTCTTTCTTTCTATTCTTTTTTTTTTTTTTTTACAGTATCTTGCCACATTGGCATCCACCTGCTTCAGCCTTGGAGTAGAGATTACCAACACGTATACTCAGCTTTTATGTTAGACTGGAAATGGAACCCAGGGCTCCCATGTGGTTCTGGCCGGTGGAGCAGAGAATTTTAGCAACTCGTGCTATTGTGGCTGTGCCCAGGGTTGAGTTTTAACCCTGACCATGGCACTCATGATGATAATTGCATCCTACTTGTTTCTGATGGTCAAGTGCTACCAATGATCTCTTTCATTTGGGGATCGTATCACCAGATTACTCTTGAGGAACCCAGTCCTCTGCAGTATCTCTGGTGTACAGAGAGTAACACTGGCCCATAGAGGACAGCCCTGCTGAGATTATTAACTATGCTGGTGTCTATTTTAACTACATATGCCTTAGCACTTCAGTAAATATCATCCTTTGGGCCCTCCATGACAATCAGCTAGTTAGTTTTCTGGCTTTAGGTAGTACATCCATTCTAGAGTACTCATTCTTCTGAGACATTTGACTCCTTCCTCCACTCTTCTCTATGATAAATCTGGTATCTTCATTTCTCTAAGAGTGGGCCTTTCATTCTTTTAAGCTTTTAAGAACCAGTCAGTACGTATGAACACTGTATCTCAGGGAATGTTTACTAGTTGTAGTTCCCAGATTTTAAATCATATGCAAATGTTCCCATACTATTACTGTCTCTCATTGTACTTTATATCTGCCTCCTTCTTCCCCAATCCAGCATTGGCAGCATTCTGTCCCATACATACATCCCATATTCCTACCCTAATACACTGGCTCAGTCCTGTAGCTCCTTCTATACACTGTCTCATTTTCTTCCTTAGTCAGTCCAGCACTTCTTGGCAGACCAGGCTTTGAAATGACTCATTTATTGGTCTGATAGATATGAGGGTGGATTGGGGATAGATCATGAGGGTAGCTCATATTATCTAACAAGAAAGACTATTTGCATTTTATTTATTAATTCATTTAGAAAGATACTTGCTGTAGGGTGTGTGCGCTCACTGGAGAGACAGAGAGACAAAGTGAGAAATCACCCTCTGTAGAGATGGCCATGCCACAATCCCTTCTCCTCCATTCTCCTCTCGGGATTTTGGGCACACACACCTGCATGCCTGGCGTGAGCTTTAAGCCTCCAGGTTTGAGACTCAAACCATGGTCAACTTTGTGGGAGTTCAGCGACATAACCATTATGTCATCTGTTGGTCCTTTTGCATAATATTTAAACAAGGGGAGAAAGCTAAGGCTTTCATTATGAAGAAGTAGGCTTGTGTAGGCCTGTATGTTCAGGGTTATCTGGAGGTTCAAGACTTTCAACCTCATATAAATAGAACCATGCCAGGTCTCTGTCTTATTCCTTCATAACCCAGCATTATAGATCTACTAAGGTTGATAATTCATCTATTTCTGGAGTCTGGCTTCTATTCTAATTGAGTACTGCAAGTGGAATTTCAGGGTTTTGTTTTTTTGTTTTTTTTTGTTTTTGTTTTTGTGTGTGTGTGTGTCTTTTGGTTACAGGAGATAAGACTCTCTTTGCTGCTAAGGAGACCCTCTAGCTTAGAAAATACACCTCAAATTTTCACCTGATGCCTTGTGAATCTCATCCATCTGATTCCATCATTCTATACAGGTTTTATCTTTACCCTTTTCAAATGCCTACAGTATTGCATCTCCCAGTGTATTCTCTTTTGCTGCATTCCAGTACCAGCTTCACCACTGCTGAAAGTTGTAGTAAATACTCTGAGAAATTGCTAAGGGCTATCATTTATCAGTCCTCCACCTTTCACTGGAGATGGCATCTTTCTTGCCAGTCAGTGATCCATTTCACAGCCATTACCATTCCTGGTAGGTTGGTTCTTCAGAAAATAGCTTTTAAGATATACAGGCAAAAAGGTTTTGAAGAATTCCAAAAATAAGGCCTATGGAAGACGAGTGAAGTAGAATTTAGCAGAGGGAGAATCCATCTGTCATGCAACTGCAACAGAGGCCTGAGTGAATTCAGAGTGAAGCTCTGGAACAGGGATGGTTTTTCAGAGTTGTCCTAAATGGAGGCCTTGGTACTCCTCTCATTAGCCCATGGAGAGTGGGCTGCCTTCTGGGAGGAGGTGAGCTTCCTCAATGAAGAGCAGTTTCTGGAAAAGATTTTAGAAAAGGGTTTTTGGGGAAGAGTTTATACATGGCTCTATATAAACCCTCCTGGCACCTGGAGAATGTGCCGACCCACAGCTCCCAGTACAGATACTTCCTACATTGGTGGTGAAAGAGCAAGGTTGTCAATGGTCAATGGCTTTATTGCAGTTGGATCACCTTAACTTTGGACAAAATGAATGATAGAATAATTTAACGGTCTATAGTCTATGGGCACATTTGGTCACAGTCATATATTTAATATCAACCATAACAGGTAAGACTAGAGGACTTGAAACAAAACCCAGGATTTCCACATAATTTTCTGGAAAACATCTATGCCATATATATATATATATATATATATATATATAAAATAAACATTTCCTTGGTTAGTCACAGAACTTTTATATCTTAAAACTTATAATTTAATTATTTGCTAATGGCTTTTTCTCACGAGTCAAGCCAATATTTTCAATGTGCACATGTAGTTTAGGTGCAGCTTCAAAATGTTTCCAAATCCATTAACAGTTGAAAGCCTTTTTCATAAAACAATCTAAAACAGGCAGAATTATGAAATAAATGTTGAAAAACACAAAATGCTTCAAATAATAAATAGAGAAGTAAAGAAACACCTTTGTAAATATGACCCCCTGAATCCAGTAGGCAACAAGACGTAATTATAAAAATCGAACAGCGTGTCATTAGTAAAAGGATCAAATAGAAGAAATAGAATGTATACAAAGGAGGAAGAACTAGTCTTAACAGGGCCACCACTAGTGCCTTTACACAAATTAAAATTAAACTTGAATCATCTTTTCTAGGTGAACTTCTTTCCAGGAATGTGTTGCTTGGCAAATAGCTATTTCCTTTGTATCAGTTAAGAAACGGTCCCTTGAATTCTAGACTGCTGGAACCTATGCTGGGTATATACTTGACAATCAGAATGTAGTCTATCCTTTTGCGCTCCATTGTTTTGATGCCCTTGTGCAGAGAACAGCCCCAGCAACTCTATGTGCTGGCTCTGGGTGCTATAATGGCTAGTGAAGGCAGTCATCCGAACGGTGCACTTGAAGAGATTCTGAATTTTATAAACCAGACTAATACACGGCATCTATCTTTCAATACTGAATCAATATTAAAGTTATTAATGCATTAATATTTATTTTTATCAAGTAATTTTTATATATTTTTAGTCATTACCATCTTATTTCTAATTAAATTGTCATTTCAGTTGACTGAATAAATGGTACTTACTAAAGGCAACTGGTAACACCATGGGAGAGAATTCTGGTAGAGGTAATAACGCTTGGCGCAGCAGAGAAACTGCCAAGGAATATATGAGAAGTAGGGACCTAGCCACAGGCACCTCTAGAATATTTTGTTGCAATGAGAGGGAAGCCAGAAAACTAGCCTAGGGAGCTATTTCTAGTGATACAGAGACCAGAAAGAAATATTGATCCTTCATGGAAAAACCAAACCAAACAACAAAAACCTATCATTGGTTTGAAATTATTGGGAAGTTATAGTAAGTCTATCATATTGGAACGTGTGTGTGTGTGTGTTGGGGGGGAAACACAACTGGTTTATATAACAGTGCACGCAGGGACATCCCAAAGATGGAGAAGGAAGATAGAAGTACTTCCTTCCAATTAAGCACTGCGTCACTTTCTCTTAAACATTTTCACTCATGTTACATTACTTAATTATCACTGATTTCAGGTACATTTCTTTAGTTTGTTTCTGTGTAAAATTTTTCAGTACAGCACATATGGGCAATCAAGGGATAAGATATGGATAGCCTAGTTTGAAATTTGTAAGGAACTAATTTTAAATATTATAATTTATGCATAATTTTAAATGATGCTGCAATGATAGGAAAATAATAACTAGTGTAAATCAATAGGTAAATTAATCCACCCAAGTATGTACCCAAATTATGAAAGGTTGGAAAAAAAGTAGCAGTCTGTTGTATCTAAGAGACATGATTTATATTAACGAATTACTCCAACTCTCCCTCTTAGAACCCCTAGATTCAGCACTCAAATGTATGTATGAGAAATCCATCAACTCCTCACATATTCTTGGCAAGAAAGCCCTTCATAATAAAGGATTCAACACTTTATTGAAGACTCCTTCCCTAACATGGTTTGAAAAGGACTGATAGGGGGAACCAGTAGTTAGCGTAATGGCTATGTCTCTGGACTCCCACGTAGTCGACCGCGGTTCGCGTCCCGGACCCGGTGGCTTAAAACTCACACCAGGCGCGTGTGTGTGCGTGCCCAAGATCCCGAGAGGAGAATGAAGGAGAAGGGATTGTGGCGTGACCATCCCCCTTGGGGGGTGATTTCTCGTTTTCTATCTCTCTGTCTGTCTCTGTCTGGCGAGTGCACCCACCCTATAGCAAAAACCTCTCCAAAAAAAAAAAAAAAAAGGACTGATAGGGACCTGGAATCCTGTAAACACTACTGAAAGCATTCTTCTTTATTGTCAACTTCCAATGACACTTTTATAATTGAAATGAAACACTTAGAAGCCTCACTCAAAAGACCTTTGCCAAATGCTGTATCTTGTTTCCATTTGGCTATTATTTAGACCAGATCTACGTTATCTGCACCTCCTTTACACTGACAGATGAGGGTGGAAATCAGAGGAGCTCAATTCAGGCAGGATGTGGGGTGGAGGCAAAGTTTATGGGCAACATTTCAAATTTGTGTCAGACCAAATGGGGTGGCTTTGACCTGCAGGAAGAAAGCAAGGTCAAGTTAAGGGTCTCTTGGTTGAAAAGAGGAAAAGCTCCAAATGACTAGGGAGTTCCAGATTTCTGTTATAAGCAGTCAAAGTCTATGAATAGGAAGACAGGGAATCCAAACTGTTGATTATTTACTTTTTTTTCTTAGTTTGTTCTTAAGTGTGCTTTCTTTTTTTTCACATTTTTTTATTTCATTTTCTTTTACACATTCAATACCATTATTTAGCTTACAAAATGAGTATTTCAACAGGTGAACATTTCTTCCTAGTCCAGTTGATAAAACTATAAAATGTCTTTAACAGATAATATCACATTTCTTGATTATTTACTTTAATACACATTTATTGAGTAAAAGAGAAAACACAGGCTGTTTTCAGGATGTAGGCTCATTATTTCTCAGATGCAAGTCAAACATTTAGAAATCTGTGTAAGAAGCAGAGATCAATGATTTTAGAGGAAAAAATATGTTTTTAAAATTCAGTATTCATTAAGAAGATTAGAATAATAAAGCAGTGATTAGAATAAAAGACAATTATAGAACCAGAAACATCTAAGCTAAGAATAAATGGCCCTTTCTTGTCTTTCATATAGCTTGTATGTAATCTTCAGTTTTACTTGAAATAAAGAACACAAAGTATTCCTAAGAATAAAACTTTGGTGGTGATTTTTAATATTTACCTGCATTTCCTTTCTTTTCTCTTTTTTTAACCTTTCCTTTACACATTTTTTTCCCCATTCACAACAGAGTGCATCTTCTAGAAAGAAAGAGAATCCCCTTCCCAGAGCTTGGCCATGCTGCAATCCCTGCCCTCTAGTCCTCAAGCCTGCCAGGATCACAGGCGTGTGCACGTGTGCCTGGCATGTTTCCAGGCCAACTAGCCTGGGGACTTAGTGTTAACATGTGGCTTCAGGCTCCATAGACTAATATCCTACTGACTGCACCAAGGAAAAGCCGTTTTTATGCAATTTTCATGACTTCAGGAGTCATTTGTTACCATGCTGGTTGTGTGTGTGTGTGTGTGTGTGTTTTATGATGTATATATCTTAGCTCCGTAAGTGTTTTTTAAAAACCCATTATATAATTGCTAATAATTCATAAGTCTTACATTATTCATAAGCAAGGTATTTTTACCTTTTGACTGTATTTTGTTGATGT
Organism: Tupaia belangeri chinensis; assembly: GCF_000334495.1. Lineage (NCBI taxonomy): Eukaryota > Metazoa > Chordata > Mammalia > Scandentia > Tupaiidae > Tupaia > Tupaia belangeri. The sequence goes on from NW_006199230.1 coordinate 1,504,878, forward strand.
TTTCATCGTAATTCACAAATAGTAAATTCATATTAGAAGATAATTAGAAAAAAGGCACTTGCTTCATTATTTCTATCTGGATAATTAATTACTGCTTTGACTCATTCTTTCATTCATTCAGAATTGATACTATGGGTAGCCTATTTATAATAGAGTCTGTTCGCGACCTCTCAAGATTAGAAAAACAATGTACAGACAATAGTTATCAATGAAGTGAAAGAGGATATTAGATTACTACATGTGCTATGAACAAAATAAACAAAGCAATGGAATAAAGAGTAAGGAGAACTCAGGAAAGAAAGATAGAGTAACTTGGAGAATAGATAAAAGTCATACGAAAGACAATAGGGAGGACCATATGTACCCTAGGGCTAAGGGATCTGAAGCCTGCACAGCCAACTGCAATTCAAATCCTGGCTCCAGCCTCGTATAAAACACACTGTGTATGTGTCTGCCTGCATGCCCCAAATACTGACAGGATGGAGAAACAGAGAAGGAATTGCTGTGTGAACATGTGTGACTCTTCTGTCAGTCACATGAAGTGCACATGGAGGAACTATACAAGACACAGAGACTGAGTCAAGAAGGAGAGAAAGAAGGCATACCAGGGATGCACCTGCTAAGCCTCTCTCATCCTCCACATTCATTAGGACAAAAGAGGAAGGAAAGTTAGTTTTAGAGAAAGTTGCTTCTTAGAGAATTAGAAAGATATGCTTATTTCCTGGAACAGCATGGTTTCAGTATCAATAAGGGGAATATGGCTAAATGACACCATAGGCTGGACAGCATATCTTGGAATTTGGAGAACACATTTATCAGATCACACACACACACACACACACACACACACACACACACACACATCTAATGACCTTTATCATTTTCGAGCAGGAAGGCAAGAGGTCAGGAGTTTTTGCCATTTTCCCTTAAGTTGTTCATTCATTGTTCATAAATTCAAGGTGTTCTAGGAGCATGGTGTTTCTGCTATTCCTTAACCACCACACCCCATTGCGGGGTGTTCTTTCCCTATCTATCTGTCTGTCACTCTCTGACCAGTACAACACTTTCTGGCAATTAAAAACAAAACAAAACAAAAGCAATAGGAAGAAGAAAGAGAAAGTTACATGGCAGGTTGAATCATAGAACACTAGTTTATCCTGTGACCACATGGATGTGGCAGGGAATGTTCTCAGAGAAAATGAGAAATGGCCTCATGGAATGGCAGATAACCCAAAAAGTTAGTGTTCTATTCAATGAAACTTCTGAAAAGTTTGTGCTTTCCTTGTTCTAAGTATTTGGAACCATTTACAAGGAAATTCAATAGTCTATTGACAGCTTTCCAGTGGATTAAGTCATAATAAGCACAGAGCCAAAGAAGAGATTTCACTCTTATATTGCTGAATCTGCCCTAAAATGAAATCATTAATATCACAGTTGACTTCTTTATCAATTTGTTTCTAACTTTTCAACTATTATTAAAACATTGATGTACATTTTTAGTTGATCTCTTCTTAAGTTAGAGAATAAAACAGAGAAACAGTCACAATTTAAAAAGATATTTATGCAGGTCCTTGGAGAGGTAAGCATTTATTAAAATTAAGACAAAATGACAATATTTCATTCTGTTTTTTAAAATTTAATAATTCTTTTAAAATTATAGATAGAAATTTTAACTTTTTTTTATTTTTAAAGGTTTTTGTCATTGAGCAAATGAGCTCATTAGAGACAGAAAGAGAGAAACAGTGAGAGGGAAAGTGAGAAATCAATCCCCATGGAGGATGGCCACACTGCAGTCCTTTCTCCTCCATTCCCCTTCTTGGATTGCGGGCATGTACGCACATGCGCCCCAGCATGATTTTCAAGCTGCCAGGTCTGGGATACAAGCTACAGTTGGCCATGTGTGATTCCAGCATTTAACGACCACAACACCTGCTGACCAATTAACAACCGTTTTAACATGTTATTTCAAAGATTAGGTGACATAAATATTTAATCTGAAAATAACTTTTTAGAGTTGAAAATTATTATTCAATCAAGTAATTAATAAATATTGATTCCCAGAAATAGTTTAGTGGTTACAAAATAGAAGAATGTTCAAGGAAAGCATAGCTACTTCTACTTCTGATACAGGAGAATAATTTATTTCCCCCTGGATTTTACGGAATGAATAATGTGTAATGAAATTGAATAAATTTTTCCCCATTGAGCTCTCAGATCAAGGATAGCAATAGGAAATGTGTTTCTCTCCTTTGTTACAACTCCATTTTGTTTGGTGTATACTGGGCATCTGTGATGTGTGGTTGCCTGGTGAGCATGTTATGGGTGAGAAGTGATAACTTTGTGTGTGTGTGTGTGTGTGTGTGTGTGATATAAACTGAGATTTAATGGCAAGACTTCACCACAAAGCAGGGAACAATGGCTATTCACCACTCTATGAGTGTCCCAGAGCACAGGAAACTCATGTTCACATTCATGAAAAGGTTGCCTAGACCATTTCTTTGCTTTGGTGGGACTAGAACATGGTGTAGAGGGTAAAGGAGGAGAATTCTGATTTATATTAGAGTGAAATATATTTGGTGCTATCGTTTGGTGGGGGTAGCAGGAAAAGAAGTAAATAGATGACTAAATTCTAATAAAAGCATATTTTGATTTCTTTCTTTTCTTTTCTTTTCTTTTTTTTTTTTTTTTTTAGATTTTTGCTATAGAACACATGATGTGCTCACCAGAAGCAGGGTGGGGTAAGAATCCATCCCCCCTGGGGAGAAGACCATGCTACAGTCCCCTCTCTTCCAATCTCCTCTTGGGATTTGGGGGCATTCATGCACATGCACACTGATCTTTAAGCCACTGGATCTGGGACTCAAACAACACAGTCAGTCCTATGGGATCCAGAGACTTAACCTCTATAACATCTTCCGGCCTGATGTTTTGTGTTTTGTAAGTTTTTTTTGTTTTTTTTTTTTAGAGATATTTTTGCTATAGGACAACATATACTTGCCAGAGGGACAGGGACAGATAGCCACACCGCAATCCCTTCTCCATTTTCTTCTTGGGATTTTGGGCATGCATGCCCACTCGCCCAGCGTGAGTTTTTAAGCCACCAGGTTCAGGACTATAACCATTGTCAACTACGTGGGAGTCCAGTGACATAACCATTATGCCTTCTACTGAACCCAATATGTTCTGTTTTAATAATTATACTATTCATTTTTCTGTTTGTTTTGTGCATTTACTATGTGCCAAACACTGTTAAAAGTTTATTTACTTATTTATTTTTAAATTTTGTGCAATATTTCTAGTTTGGTACCATGCTTCCAGTTATCCTGATGAGAAAACGAAGACATGGGTAGTTTAAACCATTTATCCAAGATTAGCTAGGTATATAGTCAGGACTCAATTCACAAGTCAGATTCCAGACACTTTGTTCTTAGCACTGCACATATATCGTAAAGTGGTCTTCACTTAAAAGTATCCCCAAGTAAATCTATCCTGAATACATAAAGATGCCTAGTTTTCTACTTTTTAACATGAAGGACACTGCTAGGCTATACCTAATTTCAATTCACATTTTATTCATATTTCATAGTGAAATCATTATCTTGCTATATGCATTGGCATGTAGAATATTTTATTTGCCAATGATATTAATTCCTTAAGATAAAATTCTATAAAGGTTTGACACATTAAAAAGTTTTGTAGGATGTTTGGGTTATTCTTTTAAAATGTGACCATTGTTACTTTCTTTTGAGATGGCATTGAGGTTATTTCAAACTCGGCAGTTTGGAATGAGTTCAGTTCAGGGAAACGAGATGGGTAAAATCATCAGTAATGGGATATACTGAATCTTTCACCTCTAGGCAACTGGTTTAGATATAGCCTGAGGTGGGAGAAGCAGAGAGCTCTTTTTGTCTGACAGTTTCTTGTTAGCTCAGGTGAAATGAGTTGGTGGTGTCATACCAGTTTCTATAGTCAGGTATCCACACTGTAATTGGCACCAGACATTACAGTCTCTGCAGTGAGTTCTGGGAGGGCAAATAGAATTATCCTCTCATTACCCAGAGGAAACCCACAGAGTTTTAGTCTCAGAGTTAGAAACGCACCCTTCTCTCTACCTCTGCTGTCCAAACTCCATGTACAAATAAGTAGCTTCATTTTCTTTCAATGTGATAATTAAGATACTGAGAAATGAGGGGAAAATAGTGATTTAATACATGTTAATGTCTGTTAAAAATGAATATGAATGGCTGCTTCTCTGTTTTTCTTTTTTTTGTCTACCTTTTCTGTCTCTGTCTTGCACGTACATTTTAAAAATCCAGTGTTACAGTAGTAAAGGCCTTTGCATAATAACATATTATAAAGAAAATAAAAGAAAAGCGTATTACATATATGGCCATTTTTTTCTTACCAGAGATAAACACTTTCAATTTCACATAGGCATCTCTCTCTTTTTTGATTAAGCAATATTTTATTTTAAAATTTATTTATATATTTTATTTAGTTACATTTAATAACTGTACATCTTTACAGTGTACATTTTTTCCCAATATGAATACAGTCCGTATCAGTCAAGTCAAAGACATTAGAATATACATTATCATTAGTACATAACTTTTCATTTTGTTTGTCTATTAAATACATTGTTTGTTTTATCTTGAGCTTTCTGGGATTTTTTGTTGTTTTTTGTTTTTGTTTTGTTTTGTTTTAGTTGTTTTTTTGTTTTTTGTTTTTTGGTTTTGAGGTGTTTTTTTTTTTTTTTTCTATAGAGCACATACAGTTACCAGAGACACAGAGAGAAAGAAAATGAGAAATTACCCACCGGGGAGCAATGATGACCTGCAGTCCTTTCTTCTCCATTCTTCTCTTGGGATTTTGGGCATAAACACACACGTGAACAGTGTGAGTTTGAAGCGACTGGGAGCAGTTGGCCTGTGGAAATCCAGAACCTTAACCACTTTGCCACCTGGTGACTCCTCATCTTGAGTTTTCTAATGAACAGCCAGTGGTTAAGAAGGTAAAACTAGCTGATTCGAGTGTATCTCTCTTTCAAAATCTTGATCATTTAAAAGGCAGAAGAATTTCATCCTGCATTGTACAATAATTTTGGAATGATTTGTTACATATTCTTCGAAAATTTACTCACTGATGCCCAATTTAATTTTTTGTTGTTGTTGTTTCTTTCCTAAAGTTGCCCTATCACTTGAACTCTATTTTAAGTTCTTATTTTTAGGAAGAGTATGGTGGAAAAACAGGCCACCGAATTATTTATATTAAATGAAACAACTTAACTTTGACAGGTACTATGTCATGGCTAAAGAGTCATTTCCATATATGTTCTCGAGATATATTTCACATAGTGGGCCTAATGCAGGATTCAGAAATGGCACAACAGATATTTTCATTCCCTTTCACACCAATCCGTGTTTAAGTATCCAAGACTACAACCTAGTCTTCCTACCACAAATATCAATATGTGAATGATTCTTCTACAGAAAGTGTAATGTCTGTAGTTTACAAAATAGAGAGTGGTGATATGAATTTATATCTCATTAACATACTGAATCAAAGAACATCAGGTATAGAATGATCTTGAATTATCTTCAAAATTCGTGTAAGTAAAATTGAATTCCAGATCAGTAAAGTAACTTTTCAAGATATTATTATTTTGTTATAATTTAAGGTCATTTTAAAAGATAAAATTAGTATTTTACATTTTGTCTCCATGGCAGAAATCACCTTCCATAGCAGCTGTACAATGACATGTCAAACCTGTGACTCACAAACATAAGGGTAAATTCTAACAGAGTGCAACTGAGCATGGGTGAATTCAAGGTTAAATTTTTTTCTTTTTTTGGATGATCAGTCAATCGGTCAGTCAATAGTAACAGTAGTGAATACACAAACAGAACACCATGAGCATGTGAGTTTCTTCATTATTATACAAGCCTTTTTTAAACACAAGAATGATAGATGTAATGTGAGGAAATTATCATTCATAGGATCTCATTTTAAAGGTCTTCCAAAAAGAATTGATAAATTGCATCAATTTTTTCTTGCCGAAATCAAAAGGACTGATTTCTTTTTTAAAAATATTTTTAGAATTATGTATTTATTCACTTATTTTTTTAGAATGATTTTATTTAGCTTTATTTATTTTTTTATTCTTAATTCGACCAAAGAGGGAAAGATAGAGAGAGAGAAAGTGAGAAAGCAAGCTGCTGGCCCGGGACTCGAACAGTGGTGGGCCATGTGGGAGTCCAGTGCCCTTAACTACCACACTACCTGCTGGCCCAAAAGGACTGATTTCTTAACTTTTAAATCTTTTGCCAATTCTTCCCCTTCCCCAAAAATTAAATTAACAGTCACTTGGAAGGATGGTTTAGTCTTTCTACAAGTTTTCTTTGAAAATTTAGTAACAAAAGAATATAGAAACTATGAGATGTCTTCAAAAAGTTAGTGAAAACGCATATTATAAAAAACTCTATTCTTAAATTTCATTTTTTGCACCAAAATTAATTTTTCCTTTAATTTCAGTTTTCACAAACTTTATGAAGTATCCTCATGAGTCATTTATTTAATTAAAAGTTCTTATTTTTAAAATGCAGTATATATATACCAGCATGTACAGTGCATCTTTTGTTTAAATATTTAAATGAGATCATCAACATGAGCTAACTAATCTATTTGTTCCAATAGATTCTTTCATGAGATTTAGGATAGCCTGTTTGCATCCTTTTCTGTTTCTCAGTTTATGATACAATTTGCTTCAAAAATGTAAGTATCTTCGTTAACACTCTATTTGAACAAAATTTTTAAGTCTTACTGATATTTGTCCAAATAGTTGTATCATAGAAGCAGAGATGAAAAATAATTCATAGGCAGAAAAAATTACTCTGATCTCAAGAATCTGCATCTTACCATATTAGACCTATGCTATTCTTGGATGAATGTAAGAGCTCATTTGAGGCTCAAGAAAAAAACAACAACAACAACAACAAAAAACACAGATGTATAGAGAGGATACTGTACAAGGAACACTGCATGTGAGTTACAATCTCTCCTTTATGGCAAAAGCCTGCTCTTTCATGCTGTCATGTGCTACCTGCCTCCAAAATTCAAATGCAGACTCTGAATTTAAAAACAGATTAATGAGCCATTACAGGCTCTGGAAGAGTGTTCCTTCCAACAGCAATCAATAGTTCCTTCTCTCCCCTGCTGTATATATAGTCTCTATATTCTTAGAGATATTTATTTGATTAATTGATCATTAATACCATGCTGGATAATATGCCTTTACTAGGAAATAGCTGAAGCTTTAGCTTTTAAGACAGTAACAAATTATTACCTATAATGGAAATTGCATTTCAAGCAATAGCGTGATAAACAGGTTGTTCTGTGTGGTGTGTTTATGTACTTATTTATTTAGTTAGTTAGTTATTTTTATTTAAGATTTGTTGCCAACTCAGCATTGTATGTTTTCTAGACAAACTCATTAGCCTCCTGAAGCACTGAAAGTGTGATCTTCAGAGAAGAGTGATCTGGCCCAACCCAGAGCGTGTGGATGGCAGTTATATCTTTGTACACAGTGTACACAGGGAGCCCTTGATACAAAGATATAGAGGTCCCCAAAATGACTTAAGTTTTTCTTCAACATTAGGGGTAAAAACAGAAGATGTGCATATATTCTTCCAGAGGACAAAGATCCTTTCATTGTGACTAAGTCTCCACCCATAAACATGTTCATTAACTTGCATAATTTTTATGTGACAAGGTAATGTTAAACTTGAAGGAAGAGGAACATCAGAGTCTAGGGAAGGCCAAATATAAGTATAGAAAACAGTAATCTACATTTAGATCACATGTGCAGATACTGTATGCAATTCTTCAAAGGCACCCTTGGCAGTGTAAGGAGGGTGGAGTGAGGGTTAGTAGAGGATTTGTAGAGCATTTGGAGATATGAAAGTAAATTTAGAAGAATCAAAATAGTCCCTGGAATTAGCTGAAAGTGAGTTTTAACAAATTGATACAATGTTAGAGAAATATTAACCAATGTTTTTCTTATATTCTTTCTCCACATTTGAAGACATAGACAATTTTGTGTTTTCATTGCCTCAGCATGTGTATATAAACAAAAGAATAAGAGCAAAAGAAAGTATATCCTTGATTTTGAGTCAGGTAAAAGGCAAGGACACAGCCATGAAGAGTAGATCAGAGAAACTTCATCTAAGAAGTTTCTTCAACTCTCTTAACTTGAACAGAAATTCTTCTGCATTAAAGTGAGAGTAGAGGGTCCGAGAGGAATTTACATGCTGTAAATCCCATGTGTCAATGTAGTTTCAGAAGACAGGGCAGTGTCTGAGAGGAAAATAAAAATGGGAGCACCAACATAGAAGCCTGGAACAAGACAAGGGCACACGGAAACTCTGTACGCCAAGGTGAACCAATACAGGTTGTTCAGGGAGACACAGGATCCAACGCCATACTCATTTAAATGTCCACACTTCCTGCAGCCAATCACACCTTCACCTATTTTTTCTTTAAGACATTCAGTCATAAATTTGGTTACCTTTAAGTAGGAACTGGAGTATCCCACTCTCTTGAAGATCACCATTACATGTTCTTTTAGTCTGTTCTGTCTCATTGAAGAGCTGAACAACATAGTTTGTGATCTGTAAAAGTTAGAGGTTAATTTACCTCACAGTCTTGCAGTCCAAGACCAAGGAGCTATATCTGGTGAGCGTCTTCTTGCATTCTGGGGTTCAGAAGAGTCCTGAGGTGAAGCAGGGCATCCAATGTTGACATAGAACAAGAGCAAAATATGTGTCTGTGTCCATGTGTCTGTTTCATTCTTCCTCTTTATAGACCCACCAATAGTGAATCATGGGGACCCCACCTTGATTACCTCAATCCTGATTATCTCACAAAGGCTCCATCTCTTAATCCCATAGTCAAATTTATTTTTCACTTTCTTAAGTCCATTACCACAAAATGTCATATAAATTTGGGGAAAGGATAATATTCGAATCATGGAACACTTCAACTTCTGCATAAAAATATTTAAGAAATCTCTAAGTTCTCCTCAGGATCATGGTTCATGTCATTATTAAACATTATATATAGTTCACCTGAAAAAATAATAGAACATCTGAAAAGCTAGTGGGCAAAATGTAAGCATTTGAAAGGTAAATAATTCATGAGTGACTGAAATTCAGCGTAGGCAGTTTCAATACTTTACAATTATAATTTTAACACATTTCTTGCATTTAATTTCATCAATTACCTCAACATTTGGGAACATGTTCAAATAAGCTTTTAAGTATTTCTCGTAAGTCACAATTACTTACTAATATGAAAATGACCATAAAGCACTCCTTCTTTGATCAGAATTGCCCACCCTCTCATATTCAAGTCATTTCCTTGTTTCCATTCATTTTGATCTCTCCTGCCCTGGAAGATTCTTTAGAGACTATTCCAGCAGAAATATTAGCAGGAGGATGGTAAGGTGGGGGAGAGAAACAGAAAGTCTTTTCCTAAACCTGAAGTCTAATTGATCTGCTGTTAGTATTCTCTGGGTCCACATGTCCTGCTGCAGCTCACTCAGCTCTGGCATTGAAAATAAACGTTGCTACTCAAACCCAGTGGAAACAGAACAAGATTTTTGAAAAATTACATTTATAGTGAAATGTAGAAAATAAATTCAATTTTTATTAGATTGTAGCTTCTGAACAAAAACTGATTATCCCATGGAAAGGGAGACATTTGTTCACTAATAATTGATTGTGACCTACTGATACCACTGGATCAATTCAACCATCGGATTCTCAAGTTTAGTATCATTTCTCATGACTAATTGGATGGTCCATGGGTGATTTATGGGGTACTTTCCTTGTGAAATTGATTTGCATTTATCTTTTTTTCTTTCCTTTTGTGAACACCAGTGTTTCCTCTTTGAGAACTGCTTATTTCTTAGTTTTCAATGACCTTAAGTTTTTCCATTAGGTGCATTTTTTTTATTTGATTTTTTCCTTCAGATAATTTTTGAAGTACTCATCCTCCTTTCCAGAGTTTTTTTCTCCACCATTATTATTGTTTTTCTTCTTCTTTGCTGGGGATGGAGGTAAATACAAGAAGTTTGAGGCCACTGCTCTTACCATGGTGATGGGAAGATGGAGAGAAAATTTGACTTAGAAAATAGCTTGCTCTAATGGCTGTGATACTTGCTTGGGAAATGTTTAAGTTGACATCTTACAGTGTCTGCTTTGCCCTCCTCCCCACTGGGTTCCAATTAGTTCAAAGTACATTTTTGTGTAGCACTGTTTATAAGACATCAGGGAAATGATGTTAGCTCTCTGCCAGAAACAAGGATGTTTAAATACAGATGTAACCAGAATGAGCCAGTTTCTACCCCCAGAAAAAAGCTTCTTTGCATAAGTTCTGCATAATAATATGTTCTCAGTGCTGTCATAATTTCTCTCATTATTGCTTCATGCATCCTTACATTATAATTTTCATAAAAGTATATGTTGAGAAATTCACCAATGGCTTCATTATTTGTGCATCAGTTCTTTCAAATCGATTTCCATCACATGACTCATTTGAAATGAGTCTTTGCATATTATGTATTTAAGCAAGCAAGTCCAAATACAAAGACTTGGAATTCTGTCCTATTCACCTTCACTGACTTTTCCAGTAAGATCTTCCAAGGGTAGAGCAAAATCTTAGCGACAAAGTGCCTTCTAAGACAACACCTTAGAAACATTACATAAATCTCAATTCCTGATAGAGTTATCAAATCAATGGGATACATAATAGCACAGTTATATGTGGGTCTTTTAAACAGGTGGCTAAACCTGATGGTTTAATTAAGATTTAAATACTTAATTCTTGTACACTTGCCTTGTGAGAATATATCAAATGTGTTAAGATGTTAGCATTACTTAGTGATCCTGTGGATCCCAAGATTAGGTCCCAAGTAGAAAGGTGGTTGCTACCCGATTGGTTTAATCTGACTCTGCCTATCTTGAGAAACAATGATTTCCTCAAAAAATCTTCATTTTGCTAAGAAAATGATGTGCTTAGGGAACTGTGCACCAGAGTGATTAGGTATGAAATAATTAGAATCTAATAGTTCTATACCAAACTCCTAGCTTCTCCACCTATTAACACTGTAACCTCGGGCAAGTGATCTCATCTTTTTAACCCCAAATCCTGTAATCACATAGCGGTTATAAGGATTGAACAAAATAATTTGCTCAGGCACAACACATAGTTTGTACTCATTAAAAGCAAAATTATTCTAATTCTTCCTATTATGATTACTGTTATCATGTGCTTTATTACTGCTAAGAACATGATGTAAAGTTATTTGTTGTCTCTTTTATTTGTCCCAGGACTAGTAAAAATAAATAGAACAGGCACTTGTCAAAATCATGAAATTAGCAAAAAATGTTCACTATAATATATTTCTTGCATTGTATCTCCTCTGCTTTTTTAAAAAAGTTTATTTATCTACTCAATGAGTAAAAGAGACAAAGAGAGAAACACAGATACAGCAGCACTGGCAAGGTCCTGATGCTGTGATCCACTTGTCCCACATCATGGGCACACAGGGCCCAGTACTTGGGGAGATCTGTAAATGTGAATGACCTCATAGAGCATTGTGTTTTACCACTGTGCCATCGTTTGGCTCTCTCCTTCATTTCAGCCACTCAGGTACAAGTATTTAAAATTAAATTATTTATAAAAGTTTACTTTTTACCTTTGACCAACTCCGTGGTGATTAAGAAAGCCAGATCTCACATGGATGAGTATCCAGTTTGAATCCCAGCCCCAGTGGCTTGAAAAATATGACAGGTTTGTGCATGTAGGATGGAGAAATGAAGAAGGGATTACAAACTGACCATGCCCCATTAGGGAATACTTTCTCTTTCTCCCTTTTGCTAACTCACTTGGAAGTGTATGCATCTTCCAGCAAGTAAAAAATGAAACAAAAATAAGTAAGCTTATCTTTAGGGCAAGAAGAAGGCCCACTTTCTACTCTATCCCTCATCCTCCACAAACAAATCTCTGAACTTATCCTTAGGATAAGTTGGGATCCTTAATAACAAAAGTAACTTTAATTACATGATTAGACATGTGGCTTAAAAGCCAAGTTTTGGTACCTTCTATACAACATTTTAGCAAAAGATCCTTTCATGCCCTCCTAAGAAAATAGAGTTAAGAGGAAAGAATAGAAAAGGTAAAATATTTCCTCAAAAACTTTATCTGAGTAACTTTGGTTCTCTTTGTTCAGTACTATTAAAAGTAAAAGTGATTGTGATGGAGATCTGTAAATTTAATTCCAGGGCGGTACACTGTCTAGATTAATGCAATCAGTAATCTGTGAGTGGCCTAGACATGACTGTGGTGTAGGTCATTCTTCATGGGTCCCTTCTCTTCTATGAGCAGCCCTCTCTACTTACCAATAATCCCGGTGCTCCCACACTATTTCTGGGACTTCAAAGGCCCAGGTTCTAATGAAGAACTCACTTCTGATAGTGCCTAAAGCTCTAACCCAACTTTTCTTCTTCCTACATCTAATGTAATCCAAGCAGGGTGTGACTATTCCCTCTGGGATGAATTTTCATTTGATTCAAGGCATCAATGGATCAGCAGATAATGCTCCATTTCCAAACAACTTTGTCCTCTTCGCAGTGCCTTTCAGAATTCAAACACCTGCTGGAAAAATAGAGAAGGATTGGTACAGAAACTTTTCAGAAACAGCCATTTATCTATGAATTTATTTTTCAGGTACATTGTAGTTGAGCGGCTAAGGTTTAGCATTCCAGCAGAACAACAATGTGGAATCAATGAACCCAAGCTCTTTCCTACAATGCAATGAGATGGAAAGGGAAACAGGAAACCTGTAAGGGGATATTTTAGGCAAATGAAAAATCTTGTCCACTGGAAAAAATCACCAAAATCTTTTTATCTCTTTCATATTCATATGAATTATCATCAGCATCTTAAGAAAAGTGTATGTATTGTGTCATCGGAAAAGCCATGACAAATATTTCTGTTTCTCTGTGCAAAATGCATCATGATTTTTCTGATGACCCAATGTATAAACTTTTTGTTTTTCAGTTATAAAGGAAGTTATATAAAATATACTGCTTTTGAAATACTGCTGGAATTGTGTTCAGACTATAATAGCAGAAAATACACACCTAAATATTTGCTTATTGAATGAATATCTTCATGTCGTTTTAAGAAACAATTATCTTTTCATTCAGTCAAATGCCTTCTGGACATCTTTAAGGTCTTATTAAAACCAAGTTAAAAGAAATACATACACATTGCACAAATTAAGGCAAAGGGCTTAGAGGTATTCATTCTATAATAGAATATCTTTGTCACACTATGTAAGTATCAGGAACAGTTCATCTTCATGATCCTTTCAAAATTACCCACACTCCTTAGGCAATGACATTTTAAATAGGATTTGGTTGAAAATTAGAGACTTTCAGTGGACGAAATTAATTTATGTCAAGACTGCACTATTCCACAAAGTAGCCATCTGGGATGTTACATTATTTCATCATAGATATTAGCTCTTGCTCAAGAAGAGGCATGTCCTTGGGGCCTCCAATTCTTAGCATTCTAGGCCAACATAAAAGTCAAGAAACTTTTGGTCCAGTAAAATTCTAGATGTGTCCATTATCCCTTAACAAAAAATAATATTGATTTAAAAACAGGGACCAGCAGGTAGTGTAATGACTATGTTGCTGAACTCCCATGTAGTCAACTGTGGTTCGAGTCCCAGACCCAGTGACTTAAACTCACGCTGGGTGCATGTGCATGTGTGCCCAAGATCCCAAGAGGAGAATGTAGGAGAAGGGATTGTGGTGTGGCCATCCCCCTGGGGGATGATTTCTTGCTTTCTGTCTCTCTATCACTCTCTGTCTTCCTGGCAAGCATGCATGCCCTATAGCAAAAACCTCTAAACACACACACACACGCACACGCATACACACACACACACACACACACACACACACATACACACTGACATACTGAGTATTTGAGATGTAAAAATATTATAGTGTCACCTACTCCAACACCTCACCTTACAAATTGGTGCCAGTAGAGATGAATGGCTTATCATCTGTCACATAGCTGTGTCAGAACCATGAACCATGCTTAATGCTCCCAGTCCACTGCCTCTACTGTCCATGATCCTAAACTCATTGGGCTTCATTCATCTTTTCATGCCATCATATGAGTATCACAGCAACAAATGCAGATAACTCCAAACATGAAAGGAGGACTGAACAAAATAATGATACTAATGCTTGAAGAAACACCAGATGAAAATAAATTTGTGGTTAAGGACTACATTCACCATGTTTATTTTAATGTTTTACCAGTCATTGTTTTTTCACTTACAAATGAAGTGAGAAATGGTCATCTGAGAAAGAGGTAGGGGATCCAAATTTTGAAATGCCTCTCAAATTGTATGGCTTAAGATAAACAATATTTTGCTCACAATCTCAGTTTAGGCAAGGCTCAGGTTAGACAGTTTATCACTATTAATGGATTTTTAAAAAAATGTTACAGAGTATCTGTGCCTGAATGAGACAGAAAGAGAACTATCAAGTATTCCCTAATTGGGCCTTGTCATGTCTCAGTCCTTTTCCCATCAATATTCCATGTCATCAGCAGCCTAGGAAGAAAATGAAAAGATGACTTTGGTTTCTCTAAGTAACTTAAATGGGAAGCAGTCTGAGAAGCTACTCAGCTAAAGGACTTTTCTTTTTCATTTCTTTCTTTCTCTCTCTCTCTCTCTCTCTTTCTTTCTTTCTTTCTTTCTTCCTTCCTTCCTTTCTATTTTTTGAGAGAGAGCTTTTCGCTATAGGGCTCGTGTACTTGTCAGAGAAACACAGAGTGACAGAAAGCAATGAATCATCTCCCAGAGGGGATGGCCACACCACACTTCCTTCTCTTGGGGTTTTGGGCACACATGCACACATGCCTGATATGAGTTTTAAACCACCAGTCTGATACTCAAACGGAGATTGACTGTGTGAGTCCAGTGACATAACCATTACATCCTCTGGTGGTCTCAAGGGTCATTTCTTATCAGAAGTACTTAGTGACAGGTTATTGGGGAGGAAAGTTCTCCCTTACAAAATTGCTGGTTAGAGTGCTTTGTTTCAAGTGAAAACTGAGAGCATGTGTATCCAGAGCTGAAAAAGTTCTACATGTATAGATAATTTTCCTAAACCAAATAAAAGTCATTTCACTTCAAATTTGCCAAGGTAAAAAAATAGAAGTTTTTGGACATGAAAAATGTCTGTGATTAAAAACAAAGAGACTATAGACCAAGAAAAGTCTTTACTAAAATAGTTGGGTAAAATATCATGTTGGCATGGTGGTTAAGGCATTAGAGACTCCAACATGTTTGACCACGGTTTGAATTCTGAACCTGGTGGCTCTCTCTCTCTCTCTCTCTCTTTTTTTTTTTTTTTTGAGAAGTTTTCACTATAGGGCGCATGCACTCTCCAGACAGACAGAGACATAGAGACAGAAAGCAAGAAATCACCCCCCAGAGGGGATGGTCATGCCGCAATCCCTTCTCCTCCATTCTCCTCTCGGGATCTTGGGCACGCACGCACACGCGCCCGGCGTGAGTTCTAAGCCACCGGGTCCGGGATGCAAACCGCGGTCGACATAGACATTACGCTAACTGCTGGTTCCTTCTCTCTCTCTCTTTTGTGTGTGTGTTTCTGGTCAAATTAAAACAAATGAAAGAGAATAAGCTTTTTTTTAAATATCATGTTTAAGGGCCAGCAGGGGGCACAATGGGTAATGTGCTGGATTCCCACATGGCTGACTATGCTTTGAGTACTGGAACTGCTAGCTTGAAAATCACACTGGGTGTGTGTGCGTGTGTGCTCAAAACCCAGGAGGAGAATGGAAGAGAAGGGATTGCAGTGTGGTCATCTCCCTTGGGGAGTGATTTCTCAATTTCACTCTCATTTTCTCTGTGTTTCTCTCTCTGGGGAGCACACAAGTCCTATAGCAAAAACCTTTAAAAAATGATGACCCGAAATATTATTTTCTTTTGAAGCTTATCCTTTCTCTCTCTAAATGTATTTAGAAATATTACATAATAGTTTTATCCTACACTATAATAAGAAAGCTTGACATTCTATTAATTAAGTTCTACTAAATAAATGATTTCCAAAAAGGGAGATAATTTCTTTCTTTTTTTTAAAATTTTTTTTGAAGAGGTTTTTGCTATAGAGCGTGGGCACTTGCCAGACAGACAGAGAGAGAGACAGAGAGATAGAAAGCAAGAAATCACCCCCCAGGGGGGATGGCCACACCGCAATCCCTTCTCCTCCATTCTCCTCTCGGGATCTTGGGCATGGACGCACACGCACCCGGCGTGAGTTTACGCCACCGGGTCCGGGACTCGAACCATGGTTGACTACGTGGGAGTCCAGTGACATAGCCATTACGCTAACTGCTGGTTCCATAATTTCTCACTTTCTTTCTCTCTTCTTTGCACATACTCCTTATGGCAAAAAACAAAAAAGAAAAAGAATGTGATATTTAAATTATCTATGCCACAACATACTTAGGGCATATTGACTTAATCTAGTTCATTTTTATGATTGATGCCAGCATATGGTGTAGTGGTTACATCGCTGAACTCCCACACGGCTGGCTGCAGTTTGAGACCTCAGTCTGGTGGCTTCAAAATCATACCTAGTGCGTATGTTGGCATCACCATGATCCCAAGAGGAGAACGGAAGTAAAGGAGTTTGTGGTGTGGCCATGCCCCCTGTTGTGTGATTTCTCACTTTCCCTTTCACTGTCTCTGTCTGTCTCTCTCTTTTTCCAGCGAGCACACACATCCTATGGCAGAAATATCTTAAAAATAAATTTATGATCTTTGTAAAGGCTGAAATTAGATGCAGTCAAGATAGAGTTTAAAGTCAAGATATAAAATATCTGTTTTCCAACTGGTGATTGGAATCAATATACTGGTTCCTACAATCGTCAGACCAAGAATGAAGCATAAATGTCAGAGAAAGGAATGTACAGACTTACTCTGTCCTTGGCATGTTACTGGCACAATATTGGGGATGTATAGGGCATTCAATACTTTTATCATATTAGCAAGAGACTATAGACATGAAATAGATCTTCTCCCCTTTATACACTGGAGTCTATTATCCATATAAGACAGAAGCAGGAAAAAAAATGGACTAAAAACAGCTGTAATATAGTAGAATAGAATGTGTTAATGAGCAACTTGTCTTAATCCTTCATATTTTTAATGTTATTTTCTCTTTGTTTTAAAGTTAATTTATTTGTTTTCTGCATGAAAGAGAGAGACAGAGAGGTTGGGGTGGGGAGAGAGATACATAGCACTCCCAACAGGGTCTTTATGCCACAATCCACCCCGTCTTTAGTCACATGCAGATCATGGGCAAGGACATGCCCAGGGCATGCAGAGAGTTCTTTGAACTTGAACATGGAAACTTCTCTGGTGGGTCAGCTCCAAAGAGCATGATTTTTTAAATCACTGCACCACCATTTGACCCTTTCTGTTATACTCATTCACAGAGTGGAGTGGGATAGGATACATTTATGGATGCCTAAAAGCTAAGCATATTGGAAAGGATTTTCAAGAAACCACCATGACTATCTTAACAATATTGAGACTATAGTGCTCTGCAATAATCCTTCAGATGGGCCCTGGCCTACTTCTCCTTAGTCCTGTCTTCATGTACTCTGGACTCAGAGTTCTACAAGACAACAGCAGGAACAACTGCAAAAATTAGAACCATAAAAACTAACCACTTCTGACTACCTTTTCTGCCAGTAATCAAATGCATAGTGTTACACAGGATTGGGACTATTGATTAATAGCAGTCCTCAAGTCTTTAAACTCCAAAAACATATGTTATTTGAAAACATGTTATTTGAAATTCTAAGATATCAATGTTTTTTGGTGTTTAAAATATCTCCTCTTTTAAGTCTTTTTCTAAAAGTGAAGTTCCTAAGAAAATAAATTTTACTTAGTTGGTTACTACCCTTGGGTGCATGATTTCAGGGTAATAGTCACTGAATCTGGCTTCTACTTTTTTTATGGAAACTAGAAGTACCTTCTTGCATCATTCCATGTATCCAGTTTCATTGTCACTGGTTTATTATATGCAGCACCCAGATTTCTATAAACACTTCTATTTGAAATTGCTTGTTATAGAAGGTAATGTTGAGATAAATAATGCCAAGTGTTGGCTAGATAATAGCACTAATTTCCATGGACATCTTTTCTAATAACAATTATAAAGAACATTGATTAAGGTTTCAAACTCAGTATTTGCTGTAACTACCAGTTAATTGCATTTTTAATTTTTTTGTTTTAACTTCTTTATATGTACCCCTGTGTGTGTGTGTGTGTGTGTGTGTTGTATGTACCCCTGTGTTTTTGTTATTTATACCCATTCTATGTGCATGTGTGTATTTGTATTCACTAAATTGTCTTTATCTATTGAGTCAAAAGGGTAAAATTAGTTATGTATATGTTCTTAGTCAAATAATTCAATTTGCCCTCAAGGACATAACATACAACATCAAATGACAGAAGTATGAAAAAATATAAACAAATTTGACAAGTCGACCAAAGACCATTAATCATCTTGAGGAATAGAAAAGTCACATGATTTATAATGAACTAAGCATTCTTCGAGAGTGACATTTAATTGTCTTAAAATAAACAATCTATTGTATTCTGATTCTATTCATTTATAAATAATTACAAATAAAGTAGTTTTTTCTAGTAATTATATTCATAGTGGATTTGAAACTTAAATTTGGAAGTAAAACAAAGGCTATTCCAAAGAACTGTAATTGAAAAGAATGCTGGGCCAGCAGAGGACATAATGGTTATGTCTCTGGACTTCCATGTAGTTGATCACTGTTCAAGTCCCTGACCCAGGGGTTTAAAACATGCAGGAGTCTTGTGTATGCATGCCCAAGATCCCAAGAGGAGAATTGAAGAGAAGGGATTGTGGCATGGCCACTCCCCCTAGGGAGAGTGACTTCTTGCTTTTTGTCTCCCTGTCTTTCTCTGTCTCTTTGGTAAGTGCATGTACACTATAGAAAAAAAAAATCTCTCTTTAAAAAAGAAAGAAAGAAAAAGAAAGGAAGAAAGAAAGAAACAAAAGAATGTTTATTATCATTCTTGTTAAAACTTCAAGTACTCTTCAAACATTAAGCTTTATGAGATAGATATATAAATATTGACATCTTGAGAGATAAATGTCCTTTTATTTACAATTAAAAACTAAAATTCACACATAAACTAGATAACCCAACTTATTTTATTTTTAAAAGGTTGCATATTTGCAAATCAAATACTTCTTCTTTTTTTTTTGAGAGGTTTTTGCTATAGGGCATGTGCACTCTCCAGAAAGAGAGAGACAGAGAGACGGAAAGTGAGAAACAATCCCACCAAGGGGATGGCCATGCTACAATCTCTTCTCCTTCATTCTCCTCTTGGGATCTTGGGCATGCACACACACATGCCTGGCGTGAGTTTAAGCCACCAGGTCCAGGACCCAAACCATGGTAGGCTACATGGGAGTCAAGTGATAAAGCCATTATGCCAACTGCTGGTCCTGCAAATCAAATACTTTTGAAGAGAAAAAATGCACATATTCACCACAGCTTTCTCCTTAATGGGTTTCTTTTCTAGGAGCATATGGTAGTAGACTTTGCATGCAAACAGTAATAAATATTAGCAGTAGCAGTGAACAAAAGTGAATGTTAAGTAGGTTTATTCTGATAGATGTGATCCTGTGTAACTCTGACTAACCTTGTCCTGAAAAGAAATTCTGAAACCTAATGTGCAGTCTAATTGAGAAATAGACCTAGATAGCTGATATTTTGCTGTGTAATTGGATAAACCTATGGAATAATGGGACTGAGGGGAATTTAAGAGGCTATCCAATGCATCAATAATTTTTCTACTCACAGATGATAGAAAAATAGTCTAGAGAAATAAAGCTGCGTTTGCTTTTCCATTTTGCTGCAAGATATTAGAGTCAACTTAATTTGAACTGATTGCCTTCTTCATTTCCCACCCCATGACATAGCAATCTAGTAGTCAAAGTCTAGTAGTCAAAGGGGAAACGATAGATCCTCTTACATCAAAATGCTTTTCCTTAGTAGTAGTGCCAGGATCCGGGACATAAGTGAGAGGACAGTCTCCTTTGATTTTATGAGATAATTAAAAAATGCTTCTGAAAATATAAATGGCAGAATCAGAGGTGATTCCAGAGTTTGCAAACAGTTGTCTTCTTTGTTAACATCAATCTAAATTTCTATTAAAAAATCAAGCAAGCAAACAAACAAACAGACAAAAAAGTCTTTCATGACTAAGAGAGACAGAGAGAGTGAGAAAGATGGAGAGACAGCATCCCGTGTTGGGTTCTGATGCCATGATCCACCCTAAGCCTCAGTCCACCAGTATTCAGGAAGGTCTCCTGATAGGAATCAAGACACTTCTTTTATTTTTTTATTTTATTTTATTTCTTTATTTACACTTTTAGTACATTCAATCGCATTATTTAGCTTACAAAGTGAACATTTCAATATGTGAACATTTCTCCCCGTACGTGGTTCAGCCTTCACAGCACATTGCATTTTACCGCTGTATCCTAAAACAAGCTTTTTATGAGATAAATAGTAAAACAGTTTGATTTTTCACTCACTCTTTTTTTACTAAAGGATTCTAGGAAAGGCCAGGAATAAGGAAATACTCAATGAGGAATACACAGCAGAATAGAAGCATAGTTTGTGCACAAGAAGAACATAAAGGTAAAATGTCTATGTGTGCTTGGTTATTATCATAGTACAGCCTTGAAAAATACACATAGTGATTTCATGAAGCTCTAGATGGGTCAAGATTCATCTTCCTGAACATCTATCTGTGTTAGAGAATAGGTTTTCAGAATCCCAGCATCAATTATTGAACCATCTTGACTTTCGAAGGGGAATTCCAGAAAAAGTTAAACTTTCTAATGCCATTAGTTGTTTTGAATTTCCTTCCCTGGTCCCTGAGTGATATTCTGACAGAACTATAACTTCTTAATCACTTTCATTTAATAGCAGTCATATTGTTGTGTATGAGTAGATAATTTTCTAATAAATAAAAATTTTGACTACACATTTAATTCAAAGTCAGATAATTTTAGACTTGGCTTAGGTTAAGAAATCCTGGGGATAGGACCATGGCCAGATTCTTTACTGTCAATGTGCATTCTTCTTCTTTTCTCTCTACGTACCGTATAGTCTCTGACTACATCAGGATAACTATAAAAGCAGTTTAAAAAAATCAGAACAAAAGAGGATCCATATAATATGCTGCACATATATACAATGATTAAATGTAAATTTAAATAAAGAAATAAAGTAGTTGCCTATAGGACATCACAGAGAAACTTTCTGTCGAGGTCACCCGGTTCTAGCAGGCAAACCAATAGCCAGGATTTCTCTCAGACGTTTTATGTCTGGCTACTCATAAAGAGGTTCTCTCTGCTGACATAAATCTCACATATTTATACCATAAGAAGAAGCATATTGTGTTCCTCTTTCCACATTCTGCTGTCACAGACAATTCTATGCAAACTTTTGCCAATAAAAACCTTGAGATCAAAGTCAATCACTGCCTTCTGCACTGTCCAAACCCTAAAACTACAGACGAGTTCCTTGACAAATTTGGATTGATTTGCCCAGGTAGGACTCATTCAGCTCTCACCAAAGAAATGCTCACTATTCTGTCTTATACATCCTTAGTCTTCTCTTAAATTGTCTGGTGGTGGGTTATGTGTTAGATGTGGCTATACCAATAGACTTACTGTCTTTCAATATATTCTACATGGTCCATTATCTGACTGTTTATGTTACCCCCAATTTCATATGTCTAAATCACAGTCCCTAGGTGATGGTGTTAAGAAGTGAGTCCTCTTCCAGACTACTTAAGAGAGACATTGTATGTCCCCACTTAATATAAACTGAATGTCTGCACTCTATGATAGACTCTGAAAAGTTGGAATATGTAAAAGTGTAGAGAAAATTGCAGATATAAAAGACAGTGTGGTAGGAGGGTGATAAATGTGGGAAGGAGAGAGAAAGGGAATCAAGGAGAAAAAATAAAGAAACAAAATATGTAAGGGACACAAAAATGGAAGATTATCTGTTGATGATAACGTGTATAATACCTTTAACAGTATTAATAAACAGTATATTCATGCTGGGAAAATTCATTTTATAAGGTGTAATGATACACAGTGGTTAATGCATAATAAATAAATAAACTATGAGAAACAGCAGAAAAAGAAGTGAGTCCTTCTGGAGGTAATTTGATCTCATGAATGGGATTAGTGCTTATATAAAAGAGGTCCCAGAGAGACCCTTCACCCCCTCCATCATGTGAGGACAAAGCATGAAGGCACCAAGTCCTTGCCAATCTTCGAATTTGCTAGTGTTTGATCTTAGACTTCCCAGTCTCCCAAACTACAACAAAGAGATTCCTGATCATTTTAGCCAACCAGTTTATGATATTTTGTTACCATAGCTCAAATGCACTGATGATTTGGATGGCCCAGCACCAATAATGAGAATTTAAGGCCTCTATCCAAACATAAAATTGGTTTAGTCCCAATTTTACATTATTCAATAAGTAGGGAATTTTTCAAAGTCATAATAATAAATGGTAACTATTCATAATAAAAATAATCTCCCCAATAAGGAAACGAACAATTCGACTTTAAGAGAACTTTCACATACATTTATTCTTATTAGTCTAATCTCACATTCCAATTTTTCTCTCTTTCTCCTTTCTTGAAGTAATGTGTATCTTGATAAGGATAATTTGATGTGAAAAAGAAATGTTAGGAGAAGCTAACATTAAGGCATTCAGGCCTAGAGGAATTTAAAAACATGTACTAAAACATGATAGTGAGAAAAAAAAAAAAAAACATAGTCAGTTAGTGGTATGGTGGTTGAGGCAACTGGATCTCACATTGCAGACAGTGAGGTTCAAGCCCCAGGCCTGGTGGTTTGAGGAATATACCAGGCACTTGTGCATGCATACCCAGTATCCCAGGAGGAGAAAGACGGAAAAGGGGTTGTGGCATTGTCATTCTCCCTGGGGGTGGGGTGGGGGTGAGGGATTACTTTCCCTCTCTCTTTCAATCTACTCCTCTCTCCAGCAAGTGCACATGCCCAATAGAAGGTTAACAAAAATAGCAGTCTAGGTATAATGGTTACATTGCTGCTGAACTCCCATATGGCCGACCATGGTGTAAGTCCTGGATCCGATGGCTTGAAACTCATGCCAGGTGCGTTTGCATGTGTGCATGCCCAGGATCCTGAGAGGAGAATGGAGGAGAAAGGACTATGGTATTTCCATTTCTCCTGAGGGAGCGGGGTGATTTCTCATTTTCTATCTCTCAGTCTCTTTCTGTCTCTCCAGCAAGTACATGCATCCTATAGCAAAAATCTCTCTCTTAAAAAATAAAAATAAAAAATAGCAGGTAGGTCTTGCAGTGCAGCAGTTAAGTGATATGCCCAGGAAGCAGAATCTCACAATGCTGACTGCAGTCTAATTCTGTATGTGGAAACTTGGAAAACACTCTGGACATGTATACCACAAATCTTGATGGAATAAAGAAATGGAGGAAAAAAGTGAATATGGCATGAATACACCCCATTGGGGGTGTGCTTTCTCTTTTTCCCTTTTTTCCTCTCTCACACACAAGTACATATGCTCTCTAGCTATTAAAAAAATAGCATGAGTAATAGAAAAATCAAAGATAATCCAGTTTTCTTAGTCTCTTGAGTTTATATTTCTCTGAAGTTACATCTTGTTTTCTTTCAGTTAACTTCATGCATGTTTGTCAGTGTACACATTGTCTGCCATGCTTGCTCATGGCAGCATTTTCTCTTGAAATCAATGAGTTTTCAAGTTTAGGTCCCCAGTTTCAACTGACTTATTTTGAATGAACCAAATCCAAATATATTAGACATAAAAATTCACTAGTTCCAGTATGGATCAGGTTCATATTCTCTCTGCTTTAAGTAGGGCATGGTGGTAGGTTTGGAAACAATAGGAAAATGGAATTTCTAGCAATTATTCTAGAAAGAGAATTTCCAATAGCATCCCTAGCATATTTAGTTTAAACCAATTTACTAACATATGATAGTATGTAGCTCAGAAATTCTTTCTTTTTGCTTTTTTTTTTTTTTTCTTGGAGAGGTTTTTGCTATAGGGCATGTCTGCTCGCCAGAAAGACAGAGAGATAGAAAGCGAGAAATCACCCCCCAGGGGGGATGGCCATGCCACAATCCCTTCTCCTCCATTCTCCTCTCGGGCTCTTGGGCGTGCACACATGCGCCCCGTGTGAGTTTAAGCCACCAGGTCCGGGACTCGAACTGTGGTCAGCCACATGGGAGTTCAGCAACATAGCCATTTGCTAACTGCTGGTCCCAGAAATACTTTCTAATAATACACATAAGATGCAGGGAGCAAGGTTAAAGTGTGACTTAAGGGTAAAATGCTAATCCAGTAGTAAGACATTATAGTTAGCAAGGCAATCTAACATGAGCAGGTTCCAGACTTATGTCTGGAGACCTCCCTGAAGACTCATCACATAGGCATGCTCATTATCCAAGCCTGGCTTGGGGCTGGGAGCAGATCACCCTGTCAAGACCCTGTAGGGGTGATGGTCTCTTTCTCTCTCTCTTACTCATAATACAAATAGAGAAACTGAAAAACAAGGCACAGGTAGAATAATTATAGGTCCAACTTTCACCAGCTGTTCAATAAAATTGTTCCAGGTCTCATTTTCTGACATACCTTTCTTTAAGGTAAAACATTTCTGTTGTCCTGGAATCCCCTTTTAAAAGTGGGGAAAAAAAGAAAAACTATTAAGAACAATGACTATGATGAGGCAAAACTTATAGGATTAAAGAGAAAATGTTGCAAAAAATAGATCATGATTATTCATTAGAGAATTAAAATGTGTATCTCTTTTTAATCTTCTATAGTCATAACTTTCATGTTGTGTTTGTGTTCAGTTAAGTCTTCTTTCCTGATTGTATACAGATATTTTCTCAGTTTTACTCTCTTTGGTGAATTGCAACCCTAGCCACACTGAAATATAATTACACATTAACTATCTTGATGGATCTATTCAGAGCAGAAATCCTTAGTTTGACAAATAAATGTTTTAACCTTTGTTAAGCAGTAACTTTTTTTACTTGAAAATTTCCTCTCCTCCTGTTGATATAAACTGCTATATTGGCACCTGCAGTGTATGCTATTCTGCTAGACAACCCCTTCTTAGCCTGCTCATGACTATACTCTGACCCAGGAAGTTAATCATAGTCAAAAGTCCTGATGATGGCATTGTTTCAGACTTTGGTGGGTTTGTAGCTCATTGAGGGACAGGAGTTCTTCTTTAACTTTATGTCCTCCATCACCTCAAATTTAAGAACTTTATGAAAACAAAGTCCCTATTATTGCCTAGAAAGCCATTATTCCTTAGAACAGTTGCCTTTATAAATTCGTACATCTCAATAATTAACTACTAAGCAGGGCCAACTCAGTGCTGCAGAGGAAAACTGTCGCTCAATTGACATTAGGTCCATACGGAAGAACACAGATTCATGCTGGGTACACATGTGCCTGCAACCCTGGCTGGCTGGGACAGCTGAGGGCGGGGAGTGATGGGGGAGCATGGCATAAGGTCTAGTGGATGATGCTTCTCTCTCTCTTTCTCTCTCCCACTCAATCACACACATATAAAATGGAATCAAGGTTTAAAAAATGTTAAATACTAAATAATTACATGCTACAAATTTCTCAATCTTGTGAGAAAATTATATTCTTTTTTAAAAATAAGGTCTTCACAAGAAAGCTAATGAGTTCACACGTGGCGCGTGCCGGGGCACGTTGTTTCTCCTGTCTCTGCTGCCTGGACAGGTTCCACAACCGCCATGAAGCGGCTGAAATTAAAGAAAGCAAGTAAATGCATGACCTGCCATAAGCAGTATAAGATCCAAAAAAAGATTCGAGAGCACCATCGAAAATTGAGGAAAGAAGCTAAGAAATGGGGTCATCAGAAGCCTAAGAAAGACCCAGGAGTTCTAAACATTGCTCCCTTTAAGGAGGCTCTTCTTCGGGAAGCTGAGCTGAGAAAACAGCAGCTTGAAGAACTCAAACAGCAGCAGAAACTCAACCAGCAGAAGGAACAAGAAAAGAAAAGAAAAGTTGAAGCTAACCCTGATGTTAAACCATCTGATGTGGAACCTGTGAAGGAGGAATTCGAGCAGTGCAAAACTAAGAACAGAACCAAGTCTGTTAAACAGAGCCCAAAGAAGTTATATTGTCAGGAACTTAAAAAGGTGATTGAGGTCTCAGATGTTGTGTTAGAGGTACTGGATGCCACAGAGCCTCTCGGTTGCAGATGTCCTCAGGTAGAAGAAGCCCTTGTCCAGAGTGGACAGAAAAAGTTAACACTTGTACTTAATAAATCAGATCTGGTACCGAGAGAGAATTTGGAGAGCTGGCTAAATTATTTGAAGAAAGAATTACCAACAGTGGTATTCAGAGCTTCGACACATCAGAAGGACAAAAGGAGTAAAACCGAGGTAACGAAGAAAGCTGCTCCATTCAAGAGTGAAGTCTGCTTTGGAAAAGAAGGACTTTGGAAACTTCTAGGAGGTTTTCAGGAGACATCTGGCAAATCTATTCAGGTTGGAGTAATTGGTTTTCCAAATGTGGGGAAAAGCAGCATCATCAATAGCTTAAAACAAGAAAGGATATGCAACATTGGTGTATCCATGGGACTTACAAGTAGCATGCAGGTTGTCCCCTTGGACAAACAGATTACAGTCATAGACAGTCCATGCCTCATTGTCTCTGCACTTAACTCCTCCCCTGCACTTGCTCTGCGAAGTCCAGCAGGTATTGAAGCAGTAAGGCCAGTAGAGGCTGTTAGTGCCATCCTTTCCCAGGCTGGTAGTACTGAAATACGATGTCCCAGACTATAAGAATTCACTGGAGTTTCTCACTATGCTTGCTCAGAGAAGAGGTCTGCACCAAAAAGGGGGAAGCCCAAATGTTGAACATGTTGCTAAACTGCTATGGTCTGAGTGGACAGGTGCCTCTTTAGGTTACTATTGCCATGCCCCCACATCCTGGACTCCTCCTCCACATCTTAATGAGAGTATCATGGCAGACATGAAATGGGGCTTTAATCTGGAAGAACTGGAAAAAAATAACGCACACAGCATACAAGCCATCAGAGATCCTCGTTTAGTCAATAGCATCCTTTTCCAGTCCCTGGGTCTGCGGGATAACAGAGGAAAAGGATATACCTAAAGGATTGCCAAAACGAAAAGAAGAAACAGGAGGAAAAGGAGGAGACGAAGACATGAACAGTGACCAGGAAAGTGTAACGCACACAGCATACAAGCCATCAGAGATCCTCGTTTAGTCAATAGCATCCTTTTCCAGTCCCTGGGTCTGCGGGATAACAGAGGAAAAGGATATACCTAAAGGATTGCCAAAACGAAAAGAAGAAACAGGAGGAAAAGGAGGAGACGAAGACATGAACAGTGACCAGGAAAGTGTGGATGCAGAAGTGGACGAGAGGGGTTCAAACACATCCCCTGCAGAAGAGACGTGGGTGGCACAGCCTGAAGAGTCCGTACCAGGTAACCAGTCTGGAAGATCTTTTATCTTAGATAAAGTGACTGAAGAGGATGATGTTTATGACTTTAGTACAGATTATGTGTAACACAACCATGTCCACTTATAAAGGGTATTTAACGTTTTAAACAGACTGCTACTGTTAAACTGTCCTATGTGTATAACATACTTGTTTGTTACAGTATGATAAAAGCTATGTGAATTCTGTAAATACATATCCATGGTGTCATTAAAACAGGCAATTTACAAAAAAAAAAAAAAAAGGAAAGCTAATGAGCAAGTTAGTTAGATAAGCTATAGCATGCTTCCTTGAAAATCATGCCTATCTTTCATGAACTTGCTATGTTCTTTGAGTGTTACTTAAATACAATTGCCATATTTTATTTAATAAATCCATATTTGTAAAATACACAAGAAAGTAGCCGGCACCTAGAAAGTGCTATATGAACATTTAAGTAAATAGAAATAAACCCTCAAACATGAAAGACTGAAAGGGGGAAGGAGTCTGCAAATATTGATTCATGAGAACACCATTTAGGGACTATATTTTTATTTCCTTATATACTCTGCTTAGAAAGATGACACAGCTTTTATAAAAGTCCAGGTATAGGCATAAAATGTCTGGCCAATGGCAGAAGAATAACAAGCTGCCCTCTGGGAAAAATCAGAAAAATTTTACAAAGTTCATGTCCCAGAACTGATGCATTCATAAATAGACATAAAACAAAAAAAAGATAGTTTGGACATTGTCTTTTTATCTAGTGCTACATATAAGTTATGATTAATGACTACATTGTAGCAAATAAGAATAGTGAGGAAAAAGGATGGAAAACACTCACAGATTTCCCTTTTGTTTAATGACAAATACCCTTCATTTAAAATAAAAGTGTTTATAATTTTTGGTTAATTAAGTTGCCTATGAATGAATATTCGGTGCACTACTTTAAAGATAAATGGAACACAGATATAAGACCTTTCGTTAATGGGAAAATAATTAGGCTTAAAAATGCAAATGTAGGGCCAACAGTTGTATGGTACTTAAGATGCAGGACTCTGACATAGCCAATCACGATTAGAGTCCTGGATCTGGTAGCTTAAAAGTCATGCCAGCTGTATATGTGTGTGTCCCCAAAATCCTAGAAGGAGAATGGAGAAGGGATTGAGGTGTGTCCATCTCCCCTGGGGGTGCAAGGGGGGTGATTTCTCTGTCTCTCTGTTTCTCTCTGTCTCTTTCTGGAGAGCACACACATCCTACGGGGGAGGGGGGGACGACAAATGCAAATGAAAGCAGAATTCCAATATTGTTTCAACACTTGAAAATGTTTAAGTGCCAGAGTCAGCAGATGGCACTGGACTGTCACATGACAGACCATGGTTTGAGTTTCATATCCAACAGCTTGAAACTCATGCCTGGAACATGCATGTGCATGCCTAAAATCCCAGGAGGAGAATGGAGGTGAAGGTATTGCAGTGTGCCCAGCTCTCTCAGGGGGTGAGTTCTTATTGTATCTTTCACCATCTCTCTCTCTGGCAAGCATATGTGCCCTATGGCAAAAAAAATGAAGGGAAAAAAAAGTTTAACTGCCTACTATGTGTCTACCCTCATTCTGGGACTCACAGTACTTTGCATTTATAATTAAATCCCAGCCCTTCTCTACAACATGAAATGTCTTGTAGGATTTGCCTCTCTCTCCCTCTTTCAACTTTGTCTCTTAACACTCCACCATGTGTTTACTGTTCCCAGTTTTATTAGGCTTCTTTCAGGTATTTAAATATTCTCAGCACTTTTTCACCTTAGACTATGCACTTCTCACTTGACGTCATAGAGTGTTCTTGTGCCTGCTGGTTCATAACATCCTTCCCTGACCATTGTACATATTGCCATCTTCCCCAGTCACAAGAACAGTTTAACCTAAGGCCCTATCTAATGCTCTTCATAGTACCTATCACTATCACATTCTAAAACTATCAACTAAAGGGACCACCAGATTGTGTTGTGGTTATGTGGCTAGACTCCCACATGGCCGACCACAGTTCAAGTCCTGGAACTGGTGGCTTAAAACATATGCCTGGTGCATGTGTCTGTGTGCCTAAGATCCTGGGAAGAAACTGGAGGAGAAGGGATTGCGGTGTGGCCATCCCCATGGGGGGTAATTTCTCACTTTCCCTCTCACTGGCTGTCTCTGTCTCTCTCTGGTGAGCACAGATGCCCTAAAGTAAAAACCGAAACAAAAACAAAAACAAAACAAACTATCAAATTTGTAAAAAGTCAGTTTAATTCTAACTAAAGGAGATCTATGATAATTTTTACAAGGGCAAGCAGAGTTTGGAGAACTGAACAAACAGATTTTTCTGGGAAGGGTCATTTTTGTCTTCTCCTTAACTTGCATATTTACTGCATTTGTATGTAAGTAGGAATCCAGACAATATGTCTCTACAAAACAAAAGAGAGAAAATAGTTTCTTTTGGAATTTCTGGATTTCTTTTCCTTTTTAAAGAATTATTTATTTTATTTATTATTATTATTATTATTATTATTATTATTGTTATTTGTTATAGGGCACGTGCACTCACCAGAGAGAGAGATAGAATGAGAGAGAAAGGGAAGGTGAGAAAGCAAGTTGCCAGGCCTGGGACTTGAACCATGGTCAGCCATGTGGGAGTCTAGTGCCTTAACTACCATACCACCTACTGACCCTCTTTTGGAATTTTATTCTTTCCTCCTGATATTAGTCTAATGTGGTGGTAGTATTCTGAAAACAGTAACATGCCTTTCCTTCTCAGGCCCTATCTATTAGAGCTTAAGTGTATTTGAGAAAAGAAATAAAAATCTAACTTTTCTTCCAAGAAATGAATTTCCAGATAACTTACCCATTTTTAAAAATCCTCTTTTCAGTTGCTGGCCACATTAATTACTGTGGGCTGGGAGGGAGCAAAACCTGCCTCAGGAGACAGGTGGTGGCACACTGGTAATATAACTAGACCCACATGGGAAAGGTCTTAGGTTCACTTCATAGGGCCTCCCTGAGAAACCTGGGTATGTGTGTGCCCAAAATCCAGACCATCTGAGACAGGGTTGGGATCATGGTGTGAAGATTCTGTTGAAAGTACTTATTTCTGTCTCTTTCTCTTAGAAAAAATAGAGGGACCAGCAGTTAGCATAATGGCTATGTAGCTGGACTCCCACGTAGTCGACCGTGGTTTGTGTCTCAGACCCGGTGGCTTAAACTCATGCTGGGCGTGTATGTGTGCGTGCCCAAGATCCCGAGAGGAGAGGGGAGGAGAAGGATTGGAGTGTGGCCATTCCCCCTGGGGGGTGATTTCCTGCTTTCTGTCTCTTTGTCTCTCTCTGTCTGTCTGGTGAGCACACATGCCCTATAGCAAAAATCTCTCCAAAAAAAAGAAAAAAAGAAAAGAAAAAAAAATAGAGCCAGCAGGTGGCATGGTAGTTAAGGAGCTGGATCCAGCATGGCCAGCTGTGCAGTTTGAGTCCTGGACTGCTGTCTAAAAAACATGCTAGGTGCATGTGCATGCATGCCTCAAATCCCAGAGGGAGATGGAGGGGAAGAGATTGTGGCATGGCCATATACTCTGGGGATGATTTCTCATTTGTCCTTTCAGGCTGTCTCTCTCCAGAGAGCATATGCACCCTATAGCAAAATAAATAAATAAGCTCTTCTGGGAAATAGAAAAACAAACAGGAAAAAAAAAAAGCTTTCTTGAGAGCTAGCAGCAGTCTTCTTTCTGAAATTCTCTGAAGATGAAATTAAGAAGGGTTCACCTGTAGACATATGGATGCTTATGAATACAGTATTCCTGAGAGCTGGATGAATCTCCCATGGGTCATCGTTTTTGTTTTGTTTTGTTTTGATTTTTTAATTTGGGGAGATTTTTGCTATAGGGCGCGTGCACTCACCAGACAGACAGAGAGAGACAGAGAGACAGAAAGTGAGAAATCACCCCTCACAGGGGGGATGGCTATGCTGCAATCCCTTCTCCTCCATTCTCCTCTCAGGATCTTGGGCACACGTGCACACACACCCGGCGTGAGTTTAAGCCACCGGGTCTGGGACTTAAACTGCAGTCAACTACATGGGAGTCCAGCGACATAGCCATTACGCTAACTGCTGGTCCCTCCCATGGTTCATCTTGAAATCAACATCTCCAGAGCTATGTTTTACAGGAATCCATCATGTTCAAAATCAGCACAAACTATTCCTTCCAGGGCTTTTGAAATTTTTCAGAAACAAAAGTATCTTTTACGGTTGGGTAGATAGGGCTAGCTTTTATTTTCTTAAAAGAGATCAAATACACTTAAAATAAAATATATTGCTCCTTTAGCCTTGTAGAAAATTCACAGTGCTATAGTTCACATAAGTAATTACAAAATAATCATTTTATTGTCTACATAATAGCTTTCAAGTTTGTTTTTATATTACATTGTTCTATATGAAAATGTGTGAAGAATGACAACCCCTGTGGTTTGTTTTAAAGCACTTTGCCAGGTCATTAATTATCTGGTTTATGTCCCTAGGGGAATATTTAACTGTATGTTGACCTTACACTGTGTGTGTGTCTATGTGTATAGTATATATTTATCTAACACATTTTTCCTAGGGCAAGTGTGGGCATGTATGCTATTTGTATTTGAAAGGAGCTGTAAAAAAAAAAAAAAAAAAAAAAAACCCTGAGTATTTCACAAAATATATTCAGATAGAAAAGATGATAGCTGAATGTCAGAATGACTTCTGACTTTTTAAGAAACTGTCTTAAAGACATTTGGGGGAAATCTAGAGAATCTATATTAATTGTTACTGCTGGCAAGAGTCAATATAAATGATAGCCTGTTGATGTATATGTTGATCACTAGTACATGATATCTCTAAGACATTATATGTAAGGCTTAAATCCAAACTATAAGGAGGTCTGCGAGTATTTTCATCCATGGTAGTCATGGGAACACCAGTTCTAGTTGGAATATGAATAAGTGAGTTTGATATATTTTACATAAACACAAGTATGTCTTGAAATGGGAATTTAATTTGGGGGAAATTTTATTAGGTCCATCAATTCTTGGTGTCATAGGGTTATTACAACTGAATCTGAAATATTTCGAACGAATGTGAATTGGAAACATTGATGCTAATATTTTTGTGGTCACTAGTATTGGGTCACATCACCTGAAAAATATTGAACTATAATATTTTGACTTCTTCAGTCATTTATTTTTATCAAATAGTAAAATTATTGGCATGTAGCAACTACTTAAGAAATTGAATGGAGTAGATTTTCAAAAGTTGAATAAATAAAATCAATATTGATGGCCTAAATACAGCAATTGAAAGACAGAGATTATCAAAATAGATTAACGCATAAGACCTAAATATAAGTTTTCCACAAGAAATCCACTTTAAATATGAGACATATTTTTCAGACACACAGATGTTAAAAATAAAGTGATAGAGGTAGATATTCCAGGCAAAACACTACTCGAAAGAAAGCAAGGGCAACTGCATTAATTTTGGACACGGCAGTCACTAGAGTAAAGAAAGTTATCAGGGTTGAAGAGGAATATAACATAAAAGCAAAGTGGTCAATACTTCAAGAAGATATAGCAATCCTTAATGTTTAAGCACTGAACTACAGAGCGTTAAAATATTTGGAGCAAACTGATAAAATTGCAGGGAAAAATAGATTAAGTTTGCCCTTAGGGCTGAAGCTTATAACACTCTTCCATTAGAAATAGACAGATCCAGGACATACAAAATCTGAATATAGCTAAACTCAGCACGATTAGCCAACAGGATACTCAGACATCTACTGAGTACTTTCTTTATCAGCAAGAACACCAGCTCCACTTAGAATGTTCACCAAAACAAGAGCACATTTTGTACCATAAGCCACACCTTAACAAATTTTGAAAGAATAGAAATCATACAGTGTATGTTCACACACCACAATTAAATTAAACTAGAACTTAGTAACAGAAAAATAACTAGAACATTCTAAAATACTTAGAGATTAAACAACATACTTCTAAATATTATTTGACTCAAAGAAGAACTCTGAAGAGACATTTTAAAATATTTTAAACTAAATAAAATATAAATACAATTTATCAAAATTTGTGGAGAGTGGCAAATGCAGAGCCCTGAGGGAAATTTGTAGCATTGAAAGCATGTAAAGAAAACTGTAGTTGATCTTTTAAGCTTACAGCTTAGGAAACTAGAAAAAGAAGAGTAAATTAAATCCAAAGTAATAAAAGAAATAATAAAAGTTAAAGCAGTGGGTCAGCCTATAATACAGTGATTAAGCTATTTCATGGGGAGCTGGGTCCCACATGACCAATAGCAGCTTGTGTCCTGGTTCTGAAAGCTTGAAAAACATGCTGGGCATGTGTGCATGCATACCCAAAACCGTAACAGGATGAAGAAATGGGGAAAAAAAGAAGATTGTAGCATGATTATGCTCCATTAAGGGGCTTTGTTTTTCTCTTTCTTTCTCTGTGAGTGTATACATCTTCTGGCAATAAAATAAATTTTAAAAAATTTAGAGCAGAAGGGGACCAGCAGATGGTTTGGAGGTTAAAGCACTGGACTCCCACATGGCTGACAATGGTTCAAGTATCAGATCTGACAGCTTGCTTACTCACTTTCCCTCTCTCGTTCTCATTCTCTCTATGTCTCTCTCTGGTGAGTGTACATGCCCTATAGCAAAGTGAAAATAAATATATTTTTAAAAAATCCAAAAAATTTAAGGGACCAGCTGTTAGTGTAATGGCTATGTTGCTGGACTCCCACATAGTCGACTGTGGTTCGAGTCCTGGACCCGGTGGCTTAAACTCATGCCAGGTTCATGTGCGTGCATGCCCAGGATCCCGAGAGGAGAATGGAGAAGGGATTGCGGCGTAACCATCCCCCCTTGGGGGTGATTTCTCGCTTTCTGTCTCTCTGGCGAGAGACAGACAGCGCTCTATAGCAAAAACCTCTCTAAAAAAAAAATCCAAAAAATTTAAGAAAATTCAGTAGAGAGGTCAGCAGATGGTATAATTTATTGTGGCTGGATCCCACATAACTTACTGTGTGGTTCAAGTCCCAGATCCATTGGCTTGAAAATCATGGCCTGTGTGTGCATGCCCAAAATCCCAACAGGAGAATGGTGGAGAAATGATTGCAGAGTGGTCATCACCTTTGGGGATTGACTTGTCACTTTCCTTCTTTCTCCCTCTCTGGTGACTGAGTACAAACCAAAAATATATATACATATTAGAGTAGAAATCATGGAAATTGAAAACAGGAAATGAATAGAGAAAAATTGACAAAACCAAAAGGTGATTCTTTGAAAAGATTGATGAGCTTCTAGGGCCAGGCTATGGTGCAGTAGAAATACAACTAAACCTAAATGGTGAAGGTCCTGAAATAGTGATCAGGAACCTTCCTGAGCACAACAGGCATGCTCTTGCTTGCCTGTGAATAAGGCTGGCTAAGACTGGTGGCAGGGGTAGACTGCTGTGCAGGGACCATGAAAGAGAGACTCTCTAGCTCTCGCTCTCTCTCTTTTTCTCTTTTTTTGCCAAATAACGAAGTCACAAATGCAAAGGAAAAATTCTTGAAGGAAATTAAAGACTCTACTCCAGTGAATACATGAATAAGAAAACAAAATGGCCTTATTCTGATGCCAAAAATGTTTTAGTGGCTTTTTTATAAAAATCAACCAGCCACAACATTTTCTTAAAACCAAACTCTGATCCAGAGCAAGGCCCTAACACTCTTCAATTCTAAGAAAGCTGAGAGTGATGGAAGCTGAAGAAGAAAACTTTGAAGTCAACAGAGGTTGGTTCATGAGGCTAAAGGAAAGAAAGATTCTCCAAAACATAAATGTGCATGGTGATGCAGTAAGTACCGATGCAGAAACTGCAGTAAGTTATCCAGAAAATCCAGCTGAGATAAGTGATGAAGCTAACTACACTAAATTACAGATTTTCAATGTTGCTGAAACAACCTTAAATTATAAAAAAGGTGCTATCTAGGATTTTCATAGTTATAGAGAAGTCATTATCTGGTTTCAAAGATTTAAAGGACAGGATGACTTTCTTGTTAGGGGCTAATGAAACTGGTGACTTTAAGCTGAAGCTAATGCTCATTTACCATTCTGAAAATCATAGGGCCCTTTAGAATTATGCTAAATGCACTCTGTTTTGTGCTTTATAATTGGAACAGAAGAGCTTGGATGACAGCATGTCTGTTTATAGTATGGTTTACTAAATACTTAAAACCACTGTTGAGACATACCTCTCAGACAAAAGATTTTCTTTTTCAAAATATGGGTGCTTGTTGTCAATGAATCTGGACACAAAGAAGATGAAATCAAGGAATGATTTCAACTTTTGTGTCTTATTATTTAATAAATGCATTATTTAAGGCTAGAGCTGCCAGGATGGATTTGAGTAAAGTACATTGAAAACCTTCTGGAAAGGATTAATCATTTTAGATGCCATGGAGGCCACTAGAGCAGCTCAAAATATTAACATTAACAGGAATTTAGAAGAAGTTGATTCTAACCATCCTGGATGACTTTGAAGAGTTCAAGATTTTAAGGGAGAAAGTAACTACAGATATTATGGGAATAGCAGAAGAAGTAGAATTAGACGTAGAGTTTGAAGATGTAACTGAACTGCAGAAATCCCATGAGAACACTTGAAAAGATGAGGAGTCATTTATTTTATGGATGAGCAAAGAACATGATTTCTTCAGATGGAATCTACTTCTCTACTTCTGGTGAAGATGCTAAGAACATTGTTGAAATGACAATAAAAGATTTAGAATAATACTTAAGTTAGTTAATAAATAAGTGGCAGGGTTTGAAAGAATTTACCTTTATTTTGAAAAAAGTTCCACTGTAGGAAAAATTATGTCAAACAGAATCACATGTTACAGAGAAATCTTTCTTTCATGAAAGGAAGAGCCCATCGATGTGACTTTATTGTTACATTTTAAGAAATTCCTATGATCACTCCAATCTTCAGCAACTACTATCCTGATCAGTCAGCAGTTCTCAGCATGGAGGCAAGAGTCTCCACCAGTGAAAAGATTACAACTTGCTGAGACACAGTTGATTGTTAATATTTCTTAGCAATAAAGTATTTTTAAAGTAAGGTATATGTATATCTAATATATGTAATAGATATATATATAATGCTAGTGCACATTAAGAGAATACAATGTAGTGTGAACAAAACATTTATATGCTCTGAGAAAGCAAAAAAAAAATAAAATTATGTGTGACTCACATTATTGCAATATTCACTTCATTGTGGTGGTCTGAAATTGAACCTAAAATATTTGAAGGTATAGTTTCACTATCATCAATCAAGTGGAATTGCCATTAACAGTAGCATCACTCTCTAGAATAAAATATGGGCATGAATCTAACAATGTGTGTGCAAGATCTATGTAAGGAAAGCTATAAAACTCTGGTGAAGTGTATAAAAAGGAACTAAATAAATGAAGAGATACTTCATAATTATAGGTAGGAAGAATCAATATTGACAAGATGTCAGTTCTTTATAACTTGAACTGTATACTCATCAATTTCTATCAAAATCCCAGAAAATGTTTTGTGACTATCCACAAACTGAACCTAAAGTTAATATAGAGAGTCCAAAGATCAGGAATAACAAACACAACATTAAAAGAGAAGAACAAAGTTGACGGAATGACTCTACTTGGTTTCAAGATTTATTATAAATTCAAAGATAGTGTACATTGGCAAAAGATTAGAAAAATGAATCAATGGACCAGAATAAAGAGCCCAGAAATAGACCCATATAAGTATAGTCAAATTAGCTTTGACAAAATAATCAAAAGCAACACAGTGCAGAAAAGACAGTTGCTTTTAACAAATGGTGCTAGAACAACTGAAGGACCACATGCCAAAAAATGAATCTAGACATGGAATTTGAACCCTCCAAAAAAATTAGCTCAAAATAGATCACAGACATAAATGTATAAAGCAAAATTATGTGATATGAGCAAATCTACAAAACCTTCAGTATGATGATGACTTTTTAAGCATAGCAACAAAGGTATAATCCATGAAAGAAATAATTGGTAATCTAAATTATTAAATTTAAAAACTTCTGGACAGCAAAAGACAATGTCAAGACAATGTGAAAAAGGACCAGCCCCAAAACCAAGTGGTTAAGAGATGTATTCTACATGGCTGTCAGCAGTTTAAATTCTGTCCCTTCCTGCTTGAAAACACAAAGAAAAAAAGAAAAAAAAAAAAGAACACACATGCATGTGTGTATGAGTATGTCCAAAATTGTGACAGAGTGGAGAAATGGAAAAAGGATTGTGGTTTAACCATGGTCCACTGGGCGCTGCTTTCTCCCTCTCTCTTTCCTTGTCTAGCTGTCTCTCTCTGGCAAGTGAATACCTTTCTGGCAATTAAAAAGAGAGGAAGAAAGAGAAGACAAGCTTAAGATGCAGACAGATTAGGAAACAATACTTTTGACCAGCAGCTGGTGTAATGGTTATGTCACTGGACTCCCATGTGGTTGACCGTGGTTGGAGTCCCGGATCCAGTGGCTTTAACTCATGCTGGGCATGTGTGCATGCATGCACAAGATCCCGAGAGGAGACTGGAGGACAACGGATTGTGGCGTGGCCATTTCCCTGAGGGATGATTTCTCACTTTCTGTCTCTCTGTTTTTCTCTGTCTTTCTGGCAAGTACACACACCCTATAGTAAAAACCTCTCCAAAAATAAATAAATAAATAAATAAATAAATAAATAAATAAAGGAACAATACTTTCAAAAGACTCATATGATAAAGGATATAATCTTATAAGATTCAAGAATCAAGAATCATGCTCCATGGTATCTACCTATATGACTTGAAAACTTGCCCCTTTCCACCTACTCCACCCCCCCCAAGAAAAAAAAAAACTTTTACATAAAGGTCTATATCGTTTTTTTTTCCATAAATACCAAAGCTTCAAAGCAAATGAAATGCCTTTTACTAAGTGAATTGATAAATAAAGTGTAATACATCCAAATAACACAGTACTATTCAGCCCTGAAAAGAAGCTATCTATCAAGTCATGAAAGGACATGGAGGAAACTTAAATGAGTGTTAAGTGAATAAAATAAATCTGAAAATGCTATATTAGAAGGTTTTCTGAAACAAACAAACAAACAAAAACAAAAAAACTGCAGTGATAATATATAAAGATCAGTAACTTCGGGACCAGTAGTTGGCGTAATTTCTGTCACTGGACTCCCATGTAGTTGACCGCTGCTCAAGTCCCAGACCTGGTGGCTTAAACTCATGCTGGGTGCATGTGCGTGTGTGCCCAAGATCCTGGGAAAAGAAAGGAGGAGAAGGGATTGTGGCATGGCCATCTCCCCTGCGGGGGGTGATTTCTCGCTTTCTCTCTGTCTCTCTTGGTCTTTCTAGGAGTTATGGGGATGGGAGAGATAAACAGGCAATGCATAGCATATTTGGGGGGCAATTATGAATAAAACTGCTATAAACATCCATGTGTAACAATTCTGTGCAAAACTATAATGGTGACTACATGTTAGTGCACTCATGCCAAAATCCATAGACTATAAAATACTAACAGTGAGTCCTAAAGTAGAATGGAATAGGGTGATAATTTGTCAACATAACAATGATATTACTTTGATGAACAATGATGTACATCAACTATAACAAATATACCATTATGGTGAAGGTCATGATAGGAGAGGTTATATCTGTGTGGAGACAGAGGTATGTAAGAACTCTGTACTGTCAGCTAAACTTTTCTGTGAACCTAAAGTTGTTCTAATAATGAAGTTCATTAATTCTTTAAAATTGCAAACTTGTATCAAGTCTATCTTGGATCAATCCATGTGCTAAACCACACCCACCATGTTATCTGTGCAATGTGTCTTTCTCTAGACTTCTAATATTTTAGAAACTAAGTTCTGTGAGATTAAATTCTTATACTTCTGAGAATCATCTTCGTCCAATGGAACGAGTTTATCACAGAAGGCCCTGAATCTTTCAGTCTCACACACAGTCATACTGTTGCTTTGACCCTTTCCCTGAGAACATATCATATTTGAGTATGTCTTTGGAATTAACAGACTGGAGGAGAGACAGTTTTATTTTACAAGCTAGCAAGGTCTGGTCCCTGTACTTTTCCTCTAGCTTGGCTTGCTAACTAGCTATTTTTTTTTTCTTTATTTTTAAAGCGTATCTACTTAAATGAAAGGATGTCAAAAATTCCTTGAAAATGGAATTAAAGTATGAGTTTATTTTGGTACCAAAAAGAATGAAATCCATGTATAGCTTTTTCATAATACACATTGTCCTTGAGCTTTTTGAAATCTTCATGTGTATGCATACATAGAAAAGTCAACCTAACAAACCCTGTCAATATTTTGCCTGGAAATCTCTTTTGTCAAATCCAAAATTTCCTAAGTAATGTTTTATCTTTCAAGATACCACAGGTTTCAATTTTGTCCAAAGTTTTGGCCACTATAGAACATGAGTTGTGATTTTTCCATCCTCCTAGAGCAGCTGTCTTGTCTTGTTTCTTGCTTCTCCTCGGAGGTTCCTTGGCCCATCCCTCCTAGTCTGAAAGCCAGCCGTCTGTGTTCTTGGTTTTGTTTTATATAAGACTCTCACTTCTATTTTCAAATTTCGGTAATTGTCATTTATTGCTATAATATTGTTGTTTAACAAATCTCTCAAATTTGGTAGACTAGCAATAGACTTTTATTTAGTTTACCAGCCTGCATCCAGCTAAGTCAGGTGGGCTCCTCTGGGAATTCTGCTGCTGTGTGGTGAACTGGACTCCAGCACATAGACATGTTTGGTTTGTGGCTGGGCATGGGTGGCAACTAGTGCAACACAGCTGTGATTGACATTTCATGCACCATCAGGCCACCCTGGATACATTCTTCTCTCAGTGACAGATTCAAGACAAAACAAAAATGTCCAAATGCTTTTTTTATGCCTTTGCTTATATTCCATTTGCAGGTTACACAGATGGGACCAGAGTCACTGTGAGACGGTACTGAGTTACAAAATAAAAGGCTGGTCTAATGAGAAGAGATGTGAGGCAATTTGGCAATACAATTGCAGCTACTATTCTAGAAAAGGCCTAAACAAAAAATATCTATAGTGTAGGAACAAAAATCTCTCAAAACATGAAAGTAATTAAATCATAATTAGAATACATATTATGATCTTGTTTTCCCTAGCTAGTATAATATGGAATACAATAGCTCAAAAGCCTACAGAGAGAGAGCACTGTCAAACAGACATGTCACATGATCTCCTTTCCCTCACCTGCCTACACCTCAGAAGTGTAGGCACCTGTCAGGGACCTGGTATGTTTTCAGGTTGACCCAGGGATCTGAACTGCAGTTGGCATGCAGCTTCTAACCTTTCACGGCACTATGTTACCACTACACCATAGAAGCTGGGTCCCAAACATCCTTGGAACAGAAGATACATCGTAAAACTTACCCTGGTTTATAACAGGTCTAATATATCACATTTTTTTTAGAATGTCTGTCCAGGTTACTCACATTTTAATCCACTGGCTTAGGTCTTGTAAACCACATCTGGCTAACTTCAAAATATTTGTGTTAGTATTACTATGTGCCAGCCATCAGATGCCACACCGGTTCATTCTGAATGTATCCTTGACTACATTAACCCATCATTTGCTACATGTCTATGTACAATGGGTATTAAATTGGATACTCCTCTCTCAGAGCAGGTTTAAAGTTCTGTCATCCATCAGCAAATTGTCTTGCTCAAGTAAAACTTGTTTTTGTATTTCATTGGTTTATTCAGCTTATGATACCTTAATTTCTGTTTTTTTTTTTTTTTTTTAAGAAAAATTTTTACTGTAGGGCATGTGCACTTGCCAGAGAGACAGAAAGCAAAAAATCACCCCTCACAGGGAATAGCCACACCACAATTCCTTCTCCATTCTTCACTCGGGATGTTGGGCATACATGCACACTCACCCAGTGTGAGTCTTAAGCCACCAGGTCTGGTACTCAAACCACAGTCAACTACGTGGGAGTCCAGTGACATAACCATTATACAATCTACTGGTCCCAATACCTAAATTTCTTACATATAAAGTTAGAAATTTAAACTAAATCGCCTTCAAGATTCTCTCTATGTAAACAGCAGTATGAATCTCCAAAGTACTCAGTATTTAACTATAATTCTCACTCTGCTCTTCCAGTTTCCTTAATTTGGTATTTCGTCTTTGAGTATGTTCATAGTTTGTACCTAATCAAGTGATACATTGGAGGATAACTGTCTCAGGAGAACTATAGAGTAATCACCCTAATTATAATCTCATTAATATAATCTGTTGACG
The DNA here is from genome assembly GCF_000334495.1 of Tupaia belangeri chinensis. NCBI lineage: Eukaryota > Metazoa > Chordata > Mammalia > Scandentia > Tupaiidae > Tupaia > Tupaia belangeri. The sequence goes on from NW_006199230.1 coordinate 1,547,054, forward strand.
CTTTTGAAGACTATGTAACAAGTAATGTTCTCAGTGACCAAGACGGTGGCCCATATGGGTAATTTGAAGTTAAATTCTGGACATGTGACCCTTTTGAAATGAAGTCTTTTTGCAGATACCTATTTCAAAATTGCTGAAAATATGCATTTTTCATTAATTAATGCAATGTGTTATAATAAAAAATGCACTTTTCTGTGAAATTCTCTAATTGTTAATGTGAAACTCTCTTTAATTCTCAAAAACCTTAAAGAAAGCAGTATAACACAAAAATCTGACATGCACTACTAAATGCCCCAGCACAATCCAGAATATTTACATGAAAGATGCACTAATCATGCAAAAGAAACTTTCTACTTAGTACTGATAGCTCACATTCAAATCTATTTAGCAGTACATCCAAGCATACAGATAACATATGAGCAAAATGAGAAATAATACTGTGATTTCAAGCTTCACTGAACTAGAGTATAGAAATTCCGAACTAAACAATTGTTAAATGCTTGCCAGATAAATGACTGTGGATGAATTGTTTTTACTCACTTTCCCGTCTTAGAAGCAACAAATGAAAATGTGCATTTCTGTATGATGTAGTCACCCTATTTTAACTTGTGTAATATGTACTTTAGCCACTCCACTGATTAGAAGCAGGAAAATCAATAGATGCTCTGCCTGCATATCCTCCAACTGAGTAACAAGGATTTTTAAAAATTATTTATTTATTTACTTATTTTTAGGCTTTCGCCTTGGGCGTGTGTGCTTGCCAGAGAGAGGCAGAGTGAGAGAAAAAGAAATCATCCCCTTGATGTGGTGGAGGGCACTCCACAATCACTTTTCCTCCATTGTCCCCTTGGGATTTGGGGCACTCACGCACATGCACCTGGTGTGATATTCAAGCTACCAGGTCTAGGATGTGAACCATGGTTGGCCATGTGGAAATTATGGTGCCTTAACCACTATGCCACCCGCTGACCCCATGTGGATATTTTTAATTACCTGGTTGTATGAATTCAGTACAATGATCAAAGTAAATAAGATACTTTTTGTTGTTGAATGAGACAAATTCAACAATGAACATTTCAATCTGTTGTTCTAAATGCTCTTTTAAGGTTCAAAATTCATTATGCCCAAACTGCATCTCATTTAATGTAAGGATTGAATTAAGGACACCTCAGAGAACAAAAATTCTAAATAATCATTCTTTTAAAAAGAATCAATTAATTATTTAATTAATTTGTAATTTAACCAGAGGGAGACAAAGAGAAAGAGAGATGGAAAGTGAGAAAGCAAGCCACTAGGTCCGGGACTCGAACCATAGTCAGCCAAATGGGAGTCCAGCACCTTAACCACCACACCACCTGACAATCCCCAAAATAATCATTACTAATTGCCAATATATACTTGATATGTAATTTGATAATCTTTTTAATCTTATAAGTTCATTGTGATTACAAGACACTGTAATGGAGGTCAAATATCAACAAATATATGAAAATAATAAATCTAAGATTAAGAGATAGTTGCCACGGAAAGAACAGTTACAATGCCCTGTAGAACGAGAACCTGGAATGACCAGTTATTATTTTGTTTAACCTATTAAATAGTGTTAAAACTAATAAGCTATATATATGGAGCCAGCCTTAGGTGACTGCTTCACCTTAGTTTCTTACTGGGGCCCAGGGCTTGTGCTGTATTGATAGATTGTCTCCAGCACCACATTGTCGGAGATTTGACAACGTCAACCTGGAAGTAGAAGTACCTGATGCATATCATTGGGTTATTAGAGTTTCAAGATAATGGTGCTTAAAGTAGGGGCTGTGTAGCCACTCACTATAGCACTTGGGCCCCAGGTACTGGCACACACTACTCAGAGATTTGCAAAATGACACTGAGATTCCTAGCAACTGTAAAACCATTCTCATCGTGGAGCCCACCCCATTCCATATTGCCTCCAGCATGTTGTGATCAAAGCCCAGTAATTTAGGAGGAGAGAGCAAGAAAAGGAAAAAAATATAATTTATCTGAAACATTACCAATTTGAAATTAAATATATCAATTTACCGATATATATCCAGTATATTTATAGGGAAAGTTTCCTTCTAATCACTTTATTAAACTAGTACAGTATTGCTGACAATTTTGTCAAATGAATGTGGGTTGATTAAAATGACATGTGGGTAGTGGGGGGCCAGCAGATGGCATAGTGATTACATTGCTGGATTACCACATAGTTGTCTAAGGTTCGAGTCCTGGATCCAGTGACTTGAAAATCATGCTGGGTGCATGTACGTACGTGCCTGAGATCTCAGGAGGATAATGGAGGAGAAGGTATTTAAGCATGGCCATCCCTCCCGAAGGATGTTTTCTCACCTCTCATTGCCTCTGTCTCTCTCTGGCAACCACACATGACCTATAGCAAAAATCTCAATGATAATAATAATAAAATGTAGGGGCCAGCAGGTGTCATGGTGGTGCTGGACTCCTACATGGTATCATAGTTCTGGTCACAACCTAGCAGCTTGAAAATCACACTGGGTGTATATGAGTGCGTGCCCAAAATCTTGAAAGGAGAATGGAAGAAAAGGGATTGTGGTACGACCATTCTCACCAGGGGGAGTGACTTCTAACTTTCTCTCTCTCTCTCTTTCTCCCTTTCTCTCTCTCTCCAGTGAGCTCACATGCCATATGGCAAAAAAATTTAAAATAAAAAAAAGTATAAATTTCAGTCCATCTGTATATAGTCTATCCTTTGTGCTGAGGCCTTTATCTTTAAAATGTAAGGCACTATGTAATTATTAATAAAATGTTGGCGTTTCCTTTAGTCCTTTACTACAATATTTTTTCTTTAGATTTAGAGCCCTCATAAATCTCTTTCTTCTTGACTTTAAATACTATAAACATCATTTTTTTCCCTAAACAACTTGTTTTTAAAATGTTGGAGTATTTATTTAAAATGTCAGAGAGGTACTTAGATATTTTAAATAGTGAATAATAACAATACATTTATGTACTTTGTATTATCTGAGTACCCCCAGGAACTATTTGTTGAACGTTGTCAAGCCATCTCTAAAATCCACGCATTGAGAGGATAAAACTTAGAGAGCTTTTAAAACTTAAGTATTTAATGGACTTGATTTGGTCTTTTATGCCCAGGAGGGTGCTAGCTAAGTGCCTGAGATGTTCAAAGTTGCCATCATAACAGCTCCGTCCCTTTCTCCCCTCCCTAGGGAGCTGGTATGAGCTCAATCTTTGAAAACGGATTTTTAATCTTTTATTCATTATTCTTCAGAAAGCACTTGCCTGATAACAGAGTACAACCTGACAGTAGGATGTCCTTTTTCCCCACTTCAGAAATCTGTTTTTTTCCTTTACCTCCTGGTTTTTCTCATTTAATATGATCTCTTCTTCCCTAACCCCTGCACACTTTAATTTGGTCACTTTTTGTCATCTACTGTAGGAACTCAGAGTGTTGAAAACCCCATTTCCAGCTTCAGTGTTTTTCCAGGGTGTTTGTTAGAGCTGATGTAAACTGACCTCATCTCTTGAGGTAACCACTTCTGCACCTTTCACTCATAGGTTTCCTGGAATTAACAAGATCTTTTCTGGAATGTCCAGACTGCTCAGCCCTGAAAAGTGTTAGGAAGTTCTGACTATTGTCTGTTGAGTATTTGTATTGCATTCATTAGATCAATCATAGGATCTGAGAATGGAAACAAAAGTTTCATATTATCTCGTCAGTCCAGTCCCCTTCTTCAATGACTACATGGGGATATTTACATCTCTGGTTAAAGCCATTCCAAGATTTTGGAGCTTACTATGATCTAATGAAAACTTTAATATTCTTAAACAATTGCGATTATTATTATTTTTTTAATTTGCTAGAGGGTATGTGCACTCACCAGAGGAAGACATACTAACTGCTGACAACTGGCAACATCCCACGACATTAAAAAATACCCAAATCCATTTCAATAGGTCTACTAGGGTAGGGTGTTCATTTTCCATGCCAGTCTCACCAGATTTTATGGAGTTCTCTAACAAATCTTTTTTTGTGTCAAATTCAGCCACCTCACCTTGGTCAAGACTGACAGATAACCAGTTTTTAAACATCTCATTTGTATTTTTGATCTCTCAAGAGGAACCAGTCATTCATTCACAAGTCTGCATTTCCATATTTTCCTATCTGTCAAGGGTTTAGCGTCTTCTATAGTATGATGAAGGGAATTACAATCATACAATCACCTGCACTAGTTTCTAACAAAGTACCATGGACTATGTGGCTTAAAAAGCAGAAATTGACTGTGCCCAAAATTCAGAGTCTAAGTATGAGCTCAAGGTGTCCACAGGGTTGGTTCCTTTTGAAGGCTATGGGGAAAAATCTGTCTGTCTTTCTCCTATCTTCTGGTGATTTGTTGACAATCTTGGGCATTCTTTTGCTTGCAAATGCATCACTCTTATGTCTGCCTGCATCTTCACATCTTCAAATGGCATTCTCCTTGTGTGTCTTTACATCATCTTCTCTCTGTGCATCTCTAAGTGTCCAGACTTTTTCCTTTTTAAGGACATCAGTTATCTTGAATTAGGGCTTGGCCTGCTGGCCTTATTTAAACCTGATTACCTACAAAGATCCTATTCCCTTATAGGGTCACATTCAGAGTGTTAGGACTTCAATTTATCTCTCTGGAAAGGCATCATTTAACCCCAAATGCCATTATTAATTTGTAACAATTATGATCACTGAATAGCTCATTATGTTCATGAAAACTCACCATAGGTTTTTAAAATACTTTTAACTGAATTATTATTATAGATAATTCTTGGTCATATACTTTTTGAAGTACCACCCATGGTAAACTCTCTTCCTCTTCCTTGCTTGACTGAGTCACCTGAGAGACAAAAACTTAAAGAAAAATTAAGAATAATACTAGATTCTTATGATTCTCAACTAGAAATGTGTGTGAATGGTGTGTGTATGTGTGTGTGTGTGTGTGTATGTGTTCATATGCACACACAAGATTTCTTAGCCATTTTATGTTTAGATGGAGACTTTATTTTCCACCTTATCTTTATATTTGAATAAAAATGGTTAAAGACTTGAATTCTTTGAGAGACTCACAATGTCAAATTATTTTTGTTTTTCTTAACAAAAACAGTTTGCTCTTTAGGATGATCAAATCTAAGGTCTATTTCTAAAACTAGTTTGCTGAGCAACAGCAACCTTTCCATAAAAACACTGTTGACCTATAACTTTATTATCATCTGCAAAAGTAATACTTTTCTTCATATCTCCTCCCTAATACCCAATAAACTGTGGGTTAAGAAATTTTAAAGTAGAAAAAATTGGGGGTGATAAGTCGCATTCTGCCTGCTGGTATAAGCAGATGATAATAGAGAATAGAAACAAGGTTTGCTCTGTGAGCAAGGCGGAAATGCCATCTTTTGCAGTTGGCTTTTTGACAAGTCTGAAGAGGATGGCATCCACATGTACCTATCCTGTTTGTCAGAGGATTGTCTAAAAGTTGCAATTACATAAATATTGATTGGCCATCTTGATTGAATTTACTCATTGTAAGGTAATTAGTCACCACTCAGTTTGATTAAAGTGTGAGTCTTATTTTTTGTCATATGCAATGTATCATTAACAACACACATTCTCATTCCAGAGTGATGAGATAAGTTTCTGGATCTTTATTCACTTTGAGGGACTTATGCATATTGCCTCAAGCTCTATGCTTACAAATGGGGGCTCATAGTTGAAACAACTTGCTTAAAATGTTTAATGGCATGTAATTGTACATTTGCAAATTTAATCTTAAATAGTAGGATTAATTTGTAGGATTAATATTAGGATTAGTAATAGTAGTAATTAATTTAGAATAGTCAATTTAGAATTAACTGAGGAAAAGATTATTTACCTATAATTGTATCATCCCTTAATAAATGTTCCAAGTTACAATGTGCTCCATTTTTAAAGGAAATAGTCAAGGCTTATTTTGTACTTAATATTGAAAGAATGTGTTTCAGTACTGCCTGAAAATATTTCTCTTCAGAGGTTTGCAAATTATATGCACAAAATTACCCTAAAATATTCATAACTGAGAAAGTATGTTAACAGGACTATTTTAGGCTTATAAATGACTAATGGATGAAAAAACACCCATTTCACCAATGGTCTGAATTCATATTTATCAAGAATATTCAATTTTATCTATGAGGCTTGGGAAACATTTTTTCCTTAAAGCCAATAGTCTTGTGGAGTGTTCAGCTTAAATTGTATGTGTAAATGAAAGCTGAACTTTCAACCTTTCTCCATTCCCTAAAGGAAATGGAGAATTTGAACCCATTATGTGAATGAAGCTATTTAAAATAACACTGAATTTCAAGGTAACACAGGTGATACTAAAAATGTAGACCTAGACCACATCTAAGAGGCCGCATATTCCATTCCTCTAACTTTTAGAAAGAATGTACTTGTTCAAGAACAGAAAGCTAAGATCACAGGAAGTAATTACAAAATCTTGAACCAACAAAGATTTCATAAGTTCTACAGTGCCTTAATTTTCAATTCTCAAGGGAAGTATTGACAAATGACATTTCTTAGCAGGTTAAATCTAACATTTTTATTACATGTTTTAGTGCTGGGCTTCTCAAATTTTAAAGTGCATTGAAATCATCTGGGGATCTTGTTAAAATGCTGTTCTTGATCCAGGTAGCCTATAGTGGTAGATTTTGTTTATAACAAATTCCTAGTGATAATTGCTGCTGCTAGTGTAGGGACCAGACTTGGAATAGCAGTGGTCTAGAAAACAGGTTTAGACCTAGAGGTACTCTAAAAGACCATTTATAGTCTCAGGCTTAAAAAAAAAAAAAAAGATTTCAGTCACTTTGAAGCATAGCTTTCTTATAAAAATATATTCATTTAAAAATAATAGTTATGAAATGTAAACAGATTTTGTTGTAGAGTGTGCAAGATGTAATATGCGGCCTTCCACAATTTTTAGTATCTTGGTAGTATTTTTAATTGGCAAATAATTATTGTACATTTTTATAAGGCTTGGTGAGATTTTTCAAAACACAAAGATAATCTCTAGTAATTAAATCAAAGTAATTAGCATATTCATCACCTCAAGTATTTATCATTAATTTGCATTGGGGACATTTATAATCCTCTCTGTTATTTTGAAATATATAGTAAATGTTTTTAAGCTATATTTACCTTTCTATCTGTGGAATACTAGAATTTATTCCTTTAATCTATATTAGTTAACTGAAATCTTTCCTTTAAAACGAACATCTTTTTATCCCCACCTCTCCCTCATATATATTTTCTAACCTCAAGTAAACATTATTCTATTGTCTGTTTCCACAAGGTCAGCTTTTTGGGCTTCCACATATGAGTGAAAACATGCAATATTTCTCTTTCTGTACCTGACTTATTTCACTTACAATATCCTCCACTCATCCATGCTGCCACAAATGACAGTATTTCATTCTTTTTTATGACTAGGTAGCATTTCATTGTGTATAAATGCCTTCAAATAACAATAGGATATCATCTCACTTCATTTAGAATGCTATAATAAAAAGACGAAAGTAGCAAATGCTGGAGAAGACATGAAGAAAGAGGAACTCTTTAATACTGTTCGTAGATATGGAAATTAGTATAGCCATTAAGGAAAACATTATGAAGTTTTCTCAGAAAGCTAAAAAAATAGCAGCTCCATGTATTTTGGTAACTCCTACAAATGGACATATATTCAAAGGAAAGGAAATCAGCACATCGAAGAGATTTCTAATGGTCCAAAAAGAAGAAATCCTTCCAAATTCACACTGTGAATCTTCAATCATCGTGATACTAAAAGCAGACAAAGAGACATAACCTTCCTCAAATAAAGAAACTACATAACAATATCCCCGATGATACAGAAGCAAAAATCCTTAACAAGAGGCTACCAAAACCAAATCCAACAGCTTAAGAAGATTATACTTCATGGTCAGGTTAGCTTTATCCCAGGGATACTAAGATAGTTCAACATATGTAAAACAATGAATGTAATGTATCACCTTAATGGAAGCAAAGCTAAAAGCCATATACCATATCAATTGATGCTGTAAAAGCATTTGCTAAAACACAAATCCTTTCATGATTAAGACTCTCAGCAAAATAGATATAGAAGGAGAATTTTCAACATAATAAAAACCATATATAAAACCGTATATGACAGACACATTGCTAATGTCATACTGACTGGGGAAAAGCTGAAAACTTTCCCACTAAAAACTGGAACAAGACAAGGCTGCCCATTGTCTCCACTTCTTTTCAACATAGTGCTGGAAGTCTTAGCCAATGCAATCAGAGAAAATAACAAAATGAAAGGCATTTGGATAGGAAAAGAAGCTACATTTTCCCTATTTGCAGATGCCATGATTATATACATAGAAAATTCAAAGGACTATGTATACAGCACAAAGGCTGTGAATATTTTGGTTTTTTTTTTTGTATTTAGCACAGAGGCTGAGAAACCACTAATCAAAATGTTTATAAAGCAGTGCAAGGATATAGTCAAAAATGTATTTTGAAATATAATACATAATGATATCAGACAAAGCACACAAATTTTAATTAACCAATGTTCAGAGAACTTGTCATTTTATCACACACAGACTTTCGCATTTTTATACATTCCATTTTCTTGACTATGGAGACTTTGAGTTTTAAACCCCCTTTGATGGCTGGGCATTAAGTTGTTAGTTGACAAGAGAACCTCTGATTTCTCTTCAAGCTTTACAATTCTAGCATAGTAAGTTAAGAAGATATTAAGGAACTTGCTCAAATTCAAATAATTCTTTTTTTAAGAATTATTTTATTTAACTTTATTTATTTTAATTTGACTAGATAGGGGAGGGGGAGAGAGAGAGAGAGATGCAAAGTGAGAAAGCAAATCGCCAGGTCTGAGACTTGAACCAGGGTTGGCCGTGTGGGAGTCAAGTGCTTTAACTACCACGCCACCTGCTGGCCCCACATTCATATAATTCTTTTGCTTAAAAATTGGAACATAGGAAATTTGATACTGAATTAAGTACTTTTCTCAGTATATAACCTTTAACTCACATTTACATAGTTCTTTACTTACCAATAAACTATAAACATTTACTAAAATAAAATATTATTTCAAATCTGGTGCTTAAAAATACTAAAAGTTGGGGGCTGGCAGGTGGCGTGGTGGTAAAGGAGCTAGACTCCCACATGGCAAAGTGTAATTTGAGTCCTGGACCTGGAGGCTTGCCTTCTCACTTTCCCTTTCTCTCTCTCTCTCTCTCTCTCTCTGGTCACAGTGAAAAATAATAATAAATAAAATAAAATAAATAAATCTTCTACAAAAAACTGAAAGTATTTTAGTACTCTTAAAAATACTAAAGGTATTTTTAAAATTTTGCTTCTTTTGCATCAAGTTGATAAAAGAAATCTCAATAAATAATTAGGACACTATTCTTTGGATATCTTGTCATCTAGGTTGAACTATTGCACATACATATTAGCATGCAAGTTTTGAATAGTAATATTGTGGAAAATCTTTCTCTCTCCCTCTCTCTCTCTCTCTCTCTCTAGTTACAGGGTGTGTGCACTAGCCAGAGACACAGAGAGACAGAGACAGAAAGCGAGAAATTATACCCCAGAGAAGACGGCCATATCACAATCCCTTCTCCTCCTATCTCCTCTCAGGATTTTGGGCACGAATGCACATGCACCTGATGTGTTTCAAGGTGCCAGTTCTGGGACTCAAACAGCTGTCAGCCATGTGGGAGTCCAGTGACATAAAAACTACACAATCTGCTCATCCTGAAAATGTCTTTTAATAGATGAAAGCATTGAAGAACATTGCTTTGTTGCTATAAAGCTCATATTTAGTAGAATGTTCTTGCTCATCTTGATTTTCCATCAGGCTAATTTTCTCTGCAGTCTGGATGTCTTACCACTTTGTGTAACACATCATATTAAACAGGAATGCTATTAAAATCCTTGCCCCAAAATACTTACTGTTTTCATCAGGAAAATTTGTTTCATGTTCCTCCTAATTTTTATGTTTCTTGAATTCTGTCCTAAAGAAGTGGGGCACGGGGTGTAGAGATATTCCCAGACTGACCGTTCTCTAATGTTTTCATTCATCTCATATTTGGGTATGTCTAGGAAAGATGGATACCGTTTCCAGATAATGGAACAAAATGATTTTAACTCAGTGCCAATCTTTCAATTGAATGTCAGTTCTGAAATTCCTTCGTATTTTGTCCTATTAAAGATTGTATTTAACTCTTTTGCATTCTATAATATTAAATATATATAATAAAATCGGGTTAACAGGCTTTTGATGGTAACAATACAATAAAACTGTTTAAAAAATCTATCATTTATTAACATGCATTGTTTTTCTATTCGAAAGCGCCCAAATGACTCTTTTATAGTGAAGCTATTAGTCTGACAGCTGTATAGTCAATGGAAATCAAATTTAAGAGAGTATCAAATTCTTATCATAAGATGTAAAGGTTATATACTCAATAATCTGTGTTGTTTTCAGAAAATTATATCAGAAGATCAAAGAGATTAAGTTTTTCTTTACTTACAGAATAGTTTATTTTTAATGTACTACATTCTAGTCAGTGCCACAATACAAGTAATTAAAATGTCTCTTTAAGGACGAGATCATGAAATTAATTCAATAGCAGAAAGGATGTGTCTTAAAAGACTAAGTTGTGGTCTTTAAACAAGCTTTCTCTGGGAGTTCCTAGGTCACATGAAGAAGCATATCTAATGTAGAATATTTGCTATACCAAGCACCTTGGAGCCACCAGAAAGCAAAACAGACATTGCCTGTGAGTCCACAGTGTCGCAGAAACAACACACAAGTGTCCAGGCACTCACACTCATAAGACACTGAGTGTCAGGTTAGAGAAGCACAGAAAGCATTTCGAAAGATATGTGGGAGGGGGGCTGGATGGGGGCACAGTTGTAAACCATAGGCTCTGTGAGGCTGATCCACGTGAGAAGGTTCTGGGCTCGCATCTGGAGAGCTCTTTGAATACGCTAGACACACACATGCTTGTGCCGTAGGGCTGGCTAACACTGACGGTGGTGGTTAATGGCATCAAGATCCTGTTGGAGGTGATCTTTCCTCTCTCTCAGACAAAATAAAAAAAAAACCTTAAAAATTATCTGCCTTGAGGGGAGGAGAAATTACCTTTGGTAGTGCACAATTTGAACCTTGGAGCTAAACAGATGTTGGTTTAAATTCTAGTTTAATCTTTCAAAACCTTAATTATTGTATCTTCAAAATGGAAATAATAATGTGATAGGCTTATTGATGCCCTTTCAAAAGATGTGTTTGTTTCCTAATCCTCCAAAACTGTGTCTATTACCTTCCATGGCATAAGATATGATTAAATTAAAGGTCGTAAGACAAGGAGTATATCTGGGATTACAGAACCAGGCCCTAATTGCAAACACTCTTGCATATATTTAAGATTTTTTTTTTTTTGATGACACAGAGAGAAACAGAGAAACAGAAACACACAAAGAGCATCTTCAACAGGGTCATGATGCCACAATCCACCCTCAGCTTCAACCTTCCCCAGATCATGGCACAGATGTGCCTGGATTACTCAGGGAGGTCTCTGGATAGGAATCAAGCACCGTCCAATGAGGTTCAGCCTTTCAGAGCATCATGTTTGACCACTGCACCATCATCTGCCCTAGTCACATGTGTTATTGTAAAGGAGTTTTGTCAGAGACACATGGAGGAGAAAGCAATGTGCAAATGGACCAGAAAGAGATGCAGCCCGAAGCCAAGGTATGCCAGCTTCCACAAAGCAGAAGAGGAAGAAACAGAAGTCCTCCTAGAGCCTCTGTAGAGAGTGTGGTCCTCCAGAACTGAGTGAGAATAAATTCCTGCTATCTTAGGGCACCAGGTTGATGGTACATTGTTATGAAATTACTAGAAAAGTAATGCAAATAGCATGTAGGTGCTTAGGAGCATTACATTATGATGCTTATAATTTGCACGCTAATGTGACTATTACCTAAACTTGAATGATGAGCAAGAATATCTAGAAAAGGAGGGTGGGCAGAAAGTGGAGGGCACAGCATTGGTCAAGCCCTGGAAGTGAGAAGTAATAATGATACTCTGAGGTAGTGAGAAAAGTGCAATAGAGCCAATACTGACATTTCTGAAATAAGTTTGTTTTGTTTTTCTTCTTGGCCAGTGCTCCAAAAGTTATACCTGTATTCTTTACAGAATAACCACCAACACACTATGCAACAAAACCAATCACAGGCGATTCCCAGCATCACCCAGAAGAACAAAAATTCACTGCTTTTTTATTGTTTTAGAGCTTAGTCTCTGGCTCTTTTGGAAGAAAGCAATGTAGGAGGCAAGAGTGAAATCAGCCGGTGTTATCTTTTCTCTGAAATTGAGCCAATTGAAAACACACCAAACCGCATTCTGAAAGTAATTGACTGGGTAACTGGAACTCAGCCAAGAGGCTCTTCTTAACCAATCAGGGAAGAGAGCTTCAGAGGCCCTCTAATAACAGGCATTGGATGCAGGTAGAACACAAAAGCCCCTGCAACCTACCCTGATAAAGCAGACCTCAGGAAGCTTAGTCTTCACCCTGAGAGCAGAATATTCTCATGAGCAGCTGAGGTGTGCCAGCAGCACTTAGAGCTGAATGCCAACATTTTATCTTTACTTGGGGGTTGTCCTAGTTGTCACCATTACATAGGCCTCTTAGGGGCACTGTTCTGCTTATAACATTCTCCATTAATGAATAAAAATTTTTGTTCACTTTGGCACATCAAAGAGAGGGTGGACATTAAATATAATCCATTTGCAAAATATTAAGAAGGCAGTAAAACAAATGTAAGAAGTTAATAACAACCTAGCTGATAAGGCACAAGGCTGGGATATTACTAAGTATTTGCAAGCCTCTTAATATTATATTATCTGATCTTCAGGAAAGGGAGATAGCTGCAAAGGATAGTCATTTTCTCAGTCATCTCACAGCAATTTCTTCATTTTAAATACCTTGTCTGCAAATACACATCTATTGCACAAGACCTTATTTCTGGATCAAGATTGTAGGTAATTTCTGTTCCAAAGATACATCTGTTTTCCAGATGATTGATAGGGCTTTATTGATGAGCCCTTAGGGATGCTCAAGTCACTCATTTTACTCCCTCCAGGATGTGGCTTGATTCTTTAAATTGTTTAATAGTATAGCAATAGTTTAACCATGTCAATTCAATAACATATAATAAAAATAAAGTGCAACACACACACGCACACACACACACACACACACATATCCCCCACACCCCCATTCAGAGGTAATATATCCAGCGGTGGGTTTTAAACCACAAAACTATCTTCTCTACAAATCATCACAATCTCCTGTCTTTCATGTTTTCAATTCTTGGCAGTAGATGCACTTATAAGGGAATCACTAAAGGTGCAGTTTTAAAATATGTATGGATTTTTTCTAATTTTGACATTTAATTTTTCTAATTGTCACACATTGTAAAAGAGTGAGAGGAGCTTTGAGCAAATGAGATGAGGAAGGTCTAGTTTTGCTTGAGGAAAATTATGATTCTGAAGTCTTTAATATAGGTCCTCAAGGGGCTGTCACCTGGTAAAATTTTATCACAAACACTGGGGAATTTTATTGCAACCTGAACATATTGAAATCTGAGAACACTGTCAAGTTGTCACTAAGGCTGAAAATATGAATAAAAGTAGATAAGGAAATTAAACTTACATAATTTAGTTGGATGATGTAGTTTACACACAGACACATACACGTAATAGATCTGTTAAAAAAAATCAAAGTTTTATCTACTCTGAGTTTGGAAAATCATAGCGTTGACCTTTTAGTTTCTGGCTGAGAAGCATTACTAGGGAACTAAAAACAACTTAAACTCTATGAAGAAGTCATTATGAAAGAAAGAATTTGGAAATTGTTACTTAGAATATTTCAAATTTAATCTTACCATAATTACTGTGGTCCCTCTAACTTCAGGTGTTGCTAACGTGATAGTAATAACAGGGGGAGCCTTCCAGAGGTGATTAGGTCAAGAGGGATTCTCTCTTGTTAATGAGATTAAGGTCCTTAACAAAAAGGCTTCACACAGCCTTTAGCTGGTTTGTGTGTCTGCCCTTCACATTTGATGACAAGGAGATCCTCCCCTCTGGAGGATTCTGTGTCCAGGCACCATCTTGGAAGTAGAGTGTGACTTTCATTAGACAGCAGAACCAGCTGGTGTTGCAGTCTTGGGCTCCAAGCCTCCATAAATGCGAGAAAATAAATTTCTGTTTGTTACAAAATTTCTAGTTTGTAGTATTTTGTTATAGCAGCATAGATGCATTAAGACAATAGTATTCTTATTTTCACATAATATCACAAGCGAATGTATTCTGGGTCCATATTATCACAAATAATATTAGGTTACCATCAATTAACACAATGTGCCATGGATGACAGAGAACCAGTGCTAATGTTATTCTCATTACTCATCAATACTTCTCTTCCTATGAAACTATTTCCAAGTCATTGAATTTTCTTCAGTGATTATTTTGGTAAAGGAAAAAAATATAACAAGTAGGTATTGCATAAAGGCATTCAGGACAAAAGTTCAAAGTGAGAAATTGCAGGGGAATTGATAGAAGAAGACATACAAATCTCTACATTGGCAGCATACGATATAATTAGCTCAAGGAGGGATTGTTTGCTTAAAATTATAATGTCAAAACCTACACAGCTTTCTCTTTTGTTTTGTCTTCAAGGAGCCTATGAGTCTCCTTTATGTCTCCTCTTTCTTATTATCCACATTCAATAAATCTCTAAGGGACAAAAAGGTTGTCTCTTAAATATTTCTTCTACCATTTCTCTATATCTCCTATGACAGAAATTCAGTGCACTTCATTATCACCATCCCTTATCTCTGCATTGTCTCTAAGCTGGTTTCTACCCATTCATGCCACCCAATTCTACACATAGTTGTAGTGATCTTTTTAAAAGTTAAAGTTGGTATTTTACATTTCCTGAGTTTAGTCCTTTAATATATTTTCTCCTGCTCTTATGAGCAAGACCAAAATTTCTAATACAATGTATAAGCACACAAAAAAAAAATAGTCTCCACCTTTACCCATATGCTCCTCACACACTCCTCATATTAATAACTGAAAAAACCATAGCACTCTTTGATTAGGAGGGGAAAATGTTATCAAGGAAATATAGGATGTAAAATCATAGGTGCTGGCACAGAAAGGGCATAAATGGAAAAGAAATACAGGTTGTAGTTGTAGATTACGTAGATGTTTGCATGTTTTCTTTTTTGGAGTGTACTCAGCACTGGAACTTTGGCAAGGTGAATTGGTAATAATAATAATAAAACTTCCACAAGAAAAATTAAACATGCCTCCCCACATTTTAAAGTAGCACATGGAAATGACGCATGATTCGATTTAACACGACTGACAGTTCTTACCCTGGCCAGCTTTTGGCCTTTGAGGGTAGTTCTGTGCTCCGTTCCTCTGTGAGTTCCCTGGAGTAGTCATTTCAGCTCACTTTGCTCGTTTATAACCCTGTGGATAATAGCACTTGCTTCTCATCAAGCTGTTGTGGAAAATGAATGTTTGCTGTGTGTTTCAGATTAAGAGATAAAAGTAGTGTGCAGCTAGAAATATGTGTTGAAAGGTTATTAATAATGATCAAGGCTAAGGGGAAAGTGACAAGGAAATTCTTCTTTAGAGCTTGATAGTATTTGGTACTATGTAGGTACAACACACTTATAATATTTTAACATATACATTTCCCCGCTCATCAAATGCATGAATTTAAACAATATTTAAGAGGCTTTTAAAAATGTATTTATTAAACTTATTATTATTTTTAAAATTTACTATAGGACATGTACACTCACCAGAGAGAAAAAGAAAGGGAGAAAGAGAGTGAGAGGGAAAGTGTTTAGAAAGCAAGCCTGCAGGTCTGGAATTCAAGCCACGGTCAGCCTTGAGGGAGTCCTGTGCCTTAATCACCACACCACCTGCTAGACCAGGATTAAGTTTTTTTATTGTGAGGTTAAAATTTTCAAGAGAAGAAAAAAAAAAAAAAAAACCTTCAGACATATTTATTGAACAATTAAAATTTTGCCTGTGAACATATACAAATATTTCTTAAACATGCATAATACATTAATATGGATTACAAAATGTGTATGTATGCTATATATATATGTAACAC
The DNA here is from genome assembly GCF_000334495.1 of Tupaia belangeri chinensis. NCBI lineage: Eukaryota > Metazoa > Chordata > Mammalia > Scandentia > Tupaiidae > Tupaia > Tupaia belangeri. The sequence goes on from NW_006199230.1 coordinate 1,563,341, forward strand.
TTTTTTTTTGTAGAGGTGTTTTCCTTTGGGCACATGCACTAATTGAAGACAGAAAGAGATAGAGAGAGAGAGAGACAGTAAGAGAAAGCATGAGAAATCACCCTCCTTCCCAGGGAGGGGATGGCCACGCCACAGTCCCTTCTCCTCCATTCTCCTCCCAGAATCTTTGGCATGCATCCACACACCCTGGTGTGAGTTTCAAGCCACCAGATTTGGGACTTGAACTGTGATTATTTATGTGGGAGTCCAGCATGAATTTTAAGCCACCAGATCTGGGATTCAAATCAAGGTCAACCATGTGGGAGTCTAGTACCTTAATCACTACACTACCTGCTGGTTCCAAAGATCCTATTCTTAAGAAATAAAAATATATTTTTTGCACTTTCAAGAAATTTCAAAAAGAGGCATTTAGGTATGCTGTGGCTTATGTCGAATATACGACTCTCAATTTAAAACATCTTGAGGAACATAGAGGTTTTATAACTCGTTTACAAGATTTTAGTTAATTTTCAATTGGATATGATAGAGAGGTTACTTTAATGAAAGGCTGATAAATTAATATTTCTTCTAGGCATTATTATGCTTATCAAGTGTTAAAAATTTTCACACAGTCTGCAGTAAAATTCTTAGAGAAAGGATGACGTGCTAGTATAGATTGAAAATGTAATACATACCAGACGTTGAGGAAACTGACTTATCTAAGGACACTGAACTAGAACGTAAGCAGCTCCTTAATTAAAGTTGCAGCTCTAAGCTATTGATGATATGCTGCATGGTACCTCATTATCTATAGACACAGAGAAAACCATTTCCCCAATGAGAGAAATTGGTTAAAAGAAAACAGTTGAGCTCAAACAGTGCCATTAATAGACTGTTTTGTTTAATGTGCAAAAATGTTGTCTTAGCCACTATCCTGTGAGGAGGATCTGTTCACTGCAAGCATGCTGCTCTGTAGTGTTGCTTATCAAGAAAAAGTAGAACTACAGGTGTACAATAGAAATAGCCATATCATAGTTTACATAGACCTCAGAAATTTAATTTAAAAACGGAACTTTACTTACATTTGTTAAATATTATGCAAATAAATACTTTTTGGAGCCAGCATTCTATGTTTATGTTGAATAAATACAAATTTATTTATGTTCGCAAATGAAAAGAAACAAAGCAGAAACAATTAACTTTCTATTCTGGACTAATGTAATGATTTGTAATTGATTTTAACCTTCTCTGTAATGTGCTGTTAACATCTCGTATATTAATACTTCTAAAATGTAAGTTTACATCGTTACTTTCCTTTTTATAGGATTTCTTCCCCGTCACTCTCAACCTGGCCTTTCATCTTTTATGGCCTTTGGGTCCACTGTTTCACTTAATTTCTAGAAATCTGGTGTAGAGCTTGTTATTGAAGAGTCATTCAATAGTTTTATTACTCTCTTTCCTCAGTATTTCCCATGCAATTGCCTTGCCTAGTAGACCTAGCCTCATTCTCCATGTGAGAAAACGCTGTTTAGATAACAAGAACCTGGGGTCAGCAGATGGTATGGTGGTTAAGGTGCAGAGCTCCCACATGTCTAACCACAGTTTGAGTCCCAGACCTGGTTCCTTGCTTTCTCACTTTATCTCTCTCTGTCTCTCTCAGGCTAGTGCATATACCCTGTAGCAAATTAAATAATAATAATAAGAAGAAGAAGAAATAAAATTAAGAAAGTAATTCTTTGGGGGGGAAAGATATCAAGGGCCAACATTTTTACTCTTATGGCTGTGAAAACTTCCCTAACCTTTTCCAGATGGATATTCTTTCTCCCATTTCTTTTTTCTTTCTTTTTAAAATGGCATACTACATGTGTACTTGCCATAAGGTGACAAAGAGACATAGAAATGGAGGGAGGAAGAGGGATAAAGAATCTCTAGTGGGCTGTGGTCACGCTGCAATCCCTCTCCTCCGTTTTTCCATCATGATGGGATTTGGGGCATGTGTGAACACGTGTCCAGTGTGTTTTTTAAGCCTTCAAGGCCAGGAAAATTATACAATTAGTCATGAGGAAATCTGGCTTCCTTAACCACTAGGCCACAAAACCAGCCCCAAGTTCTTCTTTTTCTAAACTCCTCTAGCTGTTAAGTTATATTTATGCTTAGGATATTATTTAATCTTAAACTGTAATATTACATTCTAGTGTAGAAATTATCTTGCTTGTTACAGTATAGATCAGTTTTTCTTATATAGATTCTATTACATTGATTCATAGATCTTTAAACACTGTCTGTCACATAAAGGGCATTTTCAATAAATATTTATGGGAGGAAAGCAACCTAAGAAATGAGAAATGTTCCATTTTTGTGTCCCTTAAATGTTTTGCTTCTTTTCTCCCTTGATTCATTTCCTCCTACTCTCCCCATTTCCAACCCTCCTTCCACACTGCCTGGTATCCACAATTGTTCTCCACGGTTTTATACCTCCCAATCTTTCTGTTTCTATCAGAGAGTATGGACATTCAGTATATTTTAGGTGGGGATATACAATTTCTCTCTTTCATAGTCTGGCTTCCTCCACTTAACAGTGAATCTTCCATGTTTATCCACTTTCCACCAAATGCCAGAGTCTTGTTTTTTTTTTGTTTGTTTGTTTTTAATGGCTGAATCGTACTTCATAGTATTCATGCTGGGAAAATTCATTTTACAAGCTGTAATAATATACAGTGGTTGAATATATAGAATAAACAAACAACAACAACAACAAAAATAATTTCCACTCCAAGGGGAAAAGAAAAAATGGGAAATAATTTTTTTAAATGATATTTGATGTTCTGCTGTTTCTATCATTTCTAAAATAAAATACGTAAAAATGATTTGCATTTCTTCTATGTAACCATTTGAGGAGACAAGATGGGCTTTGGGGTAACCATCTAACAGTTGCATTTTTGACAGAACACAGGAAGAAAAATTTAAGTATGCTCTGGTTTATGTTGAATATAAGACTTTCTCTCAATCTGAGAATATCTTGAGGAAAAATATGAGGCTTTATAATTCATTCACAAGCTTCCCACAGAAATTCTGAAAAAACTAGTATGTGTTCATTTATTCAACAAGGGCAAGACTATGCTGGATTAGCAAGATAAAGAATTGAATCACAAATCCTTGCCCAGCAATCTTAGAACCTACTGATAAATAACTTCAATGCAGTGTGGTAAGCTTTCTAGTAGATAGCTGCCTACAAAGAGATCTATGAGAGCACAGAGAAAGAAACATCTGGGCTTGACAGACAGAATTACAAAACTATTGCAGAGAAGAAATGATAGTGGTTCAAATCTTGAGGGATGGAGATGAGTTTTCTAGGCAGATAAAGAGTATAAGTTTATTTTCAATCTGTGAAAAAGGCATGCTCATGGTAGATAAAAGCTGGATGAGATATTTAGAGAGATAAGATATTGTGAAGAAAGAAAAGGGAGCAGCATCTTTGAAAAGAACCAGTGAGGCTTGCTAATGTATACTAAGTGTGACTTTTACCTTATGCACAATGGAGAGCTATTAGAGAATTTTAAGCAGGAAAGTGACATCATCAAGTTAGAGTATGCCGAGGGATACATTAAGATAGTGTGACAAAACTGAAAGCAGAGGGCCCACCAGCAGAGGGCTCAGCAGCAGAGGGCCCAGCAGGTGGCATGGTGGTTGAGGTGCTGGATTCCCATATGGCTGACCACAGTTTGAGTCTTGAACTCTGTCTTGAAAAGCACACTGGGTATTTGTGCACTCTTGCCCAAAATCCCAAGAGGGAAATAGAGGAGAAGGGATTGTGGCATGGCCATCCCGTTTGGGGGTTAAGTTTTTACTTTTCCTCTTTCTTTATCTCTGTCTCTCTTCTCTTCAGTGAGTGCACATGACTTATGACAAAACTTTAATAAAGAAAATAGAAGGCAAAAGATTATTTAGAAGACCACAGGAAAGCTTTATAGAAATGCTGAATTCCTGAATGCAGGAAGGGTAGAAATGATATGTCCTAATACAGATGGCAGAAACTCAGATTTGGTGAATGAAAGAGGGAGATGCAGGACAGAGTCGAGCTTATGGTTTGGGGTAAATGGTGACCCAAGAATCAAGATTTGGGCTAAGAAAACTAATATATAAAGGAAAGAGAATTGCTTTCCTTATTGTTGGTTTAATATTGTTGATTTTTACCTATCTCTGAAAAATCAGGAAGACATGTCCAGCAAGCAGTTACCAATATATTTTTGGCATGAGTTGAGACTCAGCAAGAAACATTCAAAAGCAAATGGATATGCATGCAGTAAAAACCATAGAATATATGAAGTTGGCCATGGACATTTCTGAGAGAGGAGAGGGCTTGGTATAAAGGAGTCAGCAAGAAGACTGAAAAAAGTGATTTGAAGGAAAAGGAGAATTAAGAGAATAACATGTAATGAAAAAAAGAGAAGACAGAGTTTTAAAGAAAGAGTTTCCACAGCCCTTAACACTGTGAAGAATACAAAGGAAAAATCAAGTGAAGGCTTCAGGAAAATTTGTAGAGACTATGGGTATATCTAAAGTCTTAGCTGTGGTGATGGCTTCAGGAGTGTGTGTGTGTGTGTGTGTGTGTGTGTGCATGTATGTATATATATTCAAACTAAGCTAATTGTAAACATTTAATAAGCTCAGGTGTTTTTGTTTCATTTTTGGTTTTGATATGAATTATATATTAACAAAGTTATTATTTCATTTTTTTTAATAAAAGGCCCAGCCATGTCATGATATGCTAGGCCTTGCTACGTGGCAGGTTCAGTTTGATCCACAACACAACAACACAACTAAAAACTGAGCTGGTGGTGCATGTTGGTGGTGCATGTTGGCAGTACAATCCCAGCTACTGAGGACACTAAGTCAGGAGAATGATGACACACAACAAGGCCTTCCAAAAAAAAAGCACACACAATACACACATAAAATAAAACGAATTTCAAAAAGTGAAAACAGAAGCTTACATAAGCCAGAAAATGGCACAGCAGTAATGCAACTGGTTACATAGGAAGGTTTTGAGTTTGTGCCCCAGGGCTTCCCTGTACATGTGAAGCCCACATGTGCCCTTGATCCTGGCTACCTGAGACTGGTGTAAATGGCAGTTTGAAGATACTGTTAGGGGTACCTATCTTTCTCTATCAGAAACAATAAACAAATAAACCTAAAAAAATAAAAGAAGCTTATAATAAGTCAACTGACTTTTAAATTAGACACTGTCATTTTTTGCTTTATTTAATATTTACCACTTGTTACAATTTTGAAAATCCAAGAATATTGCCTGTGTCTAGACCAGGAACTTTGCATGAAACAAGATATACAGTTGTGCATATTCTCATACAACATATATCTAAACATTCAGCGGTGAGCATTTTTCATGTATCTGTTTCCTATATACTTAGAGATACTTGCATATATTTTAGGATAGAATTAATAGCCACCAACTCTATTCATGAGAAGTTATTCAATTGGGAATACTTTTTGCCATGTGGTATGGTAAATTAGTTTTGCATCAGAGGCTCGGACGTAGAGTCCATTTAATTTATATAGCAAGCCGTATAGATAAAACCTAACTAGCATCTAAAAACTAATGCTTTCTGTCCTTCACACGATTGAACTTATCTGTGGCAACAGTCAATCTTTTGAAGGTGGCTCCCAGGAGACCAGGGATTGTCACACAAAGCAGAGCCCCAGAAGTCTTGTATGCTACTAACTGATCAGATTATGTTATTTATTCTTGTCATTTTCCATTCCTTTCACTGCTATCAACCGTATAAGAGGCTGGCAGACAGCTCTGCATTTATCACGCCTCCATCTAGAAGAAAAAGGATCATAATTTAGACTAGCTCATGTAACTGGTACAATGAATGTCACACGGGGTTCGCTTGACTCTGCTTTATTCTTTCCAACATTCATATAGGTCTGATCAACCTCTCCATTTTTAGTAACTTGTCAGTGAAGGTGAAGCATCCTCATTTTCTGCTTCTGCAATACGAATGTACTATGCACAACATACATGAAAAACTGTGTCCCTATTATCGTTATTACATTTCTTTCATGTTTCATGTCCCGTTCATATTTACTAAATATGTTATGTGAATTTTTTTCATTTGAAGATCATTTTCTTCTTTTTTTATGCTGAAGAGACCCCAAACTAAAATGCCATTACTTCAGAGAAATTCATTTATTCTTTTATTTCACTTCATTCTTTATTCTGATTCCTCTTCAGAGGTTTATACAGATGAACACAGTCACTCACTCTGTGAGCTTCTCCTGTTGTAATCTTTATGGCTGACATGTATAAATTGTATGTACCAATTTGATTCCTCAGTTGTGGTAATTGGATTTTTTATGTAATTACATGTGGGTAATGACATTTTAAGCACTGTATGCAGGTGTTGGAGAGGTTTTTTTTTTCTTTTTTTAAATTTTTCCTAAGAAAGTCTAAGTTCTTGGAGCTACGCCAGATTATAGAGGTGCCTTTCAACTGTAAACAGCAGTTTTCATTGTCTCATACACCACTCTAGGACAAGGAAATCTCCAGAGGAGAGTCAGTGTTTTGGTTTTACATGCAAGGAAATTAAACAACTATTCACTACCAAATGGCATTTATAGATATTGGGTCAGAATCTGATAGTTTAGTTTCCCTCTACCTTCCTGGGTATCATGAACAGGTGACTGACTGCTCAATTTAAAAAAAAGGTTCAATTTCTTCTGTATGATTAGGAATTAGGCACTGCATGCCTAAGGCCAAACTATGAAATGGGAATGTGTGTGTGTGTGTGTGTGTGTGTGTGTGTGTGTGTGTGTGTGTGAATCTGCTCTTTGATTTGAGTGTGCTAGTAACTCGTCCATTGAGTGCATTCACTGGGACCTCAGAGGAGGCTGAACACTGTGCTAGGCTCTTAAGGGAGAATGAAAACAGAAAGATTTGATTTTGTGCTTAAGAAATTATCTCCACCACTGGTGGAGTCCAGCCTGATTTTGCTGGACTTATTTATCTTGGAAAAGTAATTGTGATAACATTCATGTATTGGGTTTTTGCAGAAGAGGAAATGACAGAATGCATGTACAGTACTAATATCATACATAGCAGATATCAAGCAGTTGATAACACTGGAAGCTGGGCTCATTAAAGGAAATAACACAGAAGAGACAGACGCAGACGCCTGTGTTTACAGGCTAACCTAAGGAACATGCAGCTTGATACTGTAAAAACAAGTGGGTAATATTGTTAGGGGGAGGTGTGAAAAAGATGAGCTGCATGTTTACATTGAGACCTCTTGAATTTGTTGAAGATGGTATGAAAAATGTGAAGGATGCTCATTTCATTCATTTTTTACTTCGGATTCGAAGTGCAATTTTTGCTGGGCTCATTTCTTAATGTAATGAGAAAATACACACCCTGCTCATAATGCCCTTTTGCCTCATTACTTATGTATCTTTTTCCCTCTGGTAAATGTCAGACAGTAAAATCGAAAATATAGTCTGTTTGGTGTTTAAGACACAGCCAGACACGATTCTGTATGTCTGAGGGAGGCACTGCGGTTCTTTACTTCGCTCTGTCTTTTTCCACATATTTTCAACAGGTCCGATTTCTGGCCTGTGTAATATTGGCTGTTCTTGTTTGAGGGTGGTCAGGCAATCCCTTGACAGAAGTGAGATTAAGGAATATTTGACCTGCATGCCAGGGAACCGATGGCATTTCTGTCAACATACTCATCTTTTATGGGAGAACTTCAATTCCCCAATCAACGACTGTTCTTGTCCTACGCCTTCCGTAACAAGAAAGGTTAGCAGGGAACAGGAGACCTGTGAGAGTTAGTCATTTTCACAGAATTCCTATGATACAATGCGTATGATAAAAGCAGATACAATAGCAGTACTATTTTTTTCTCCATTGTAATAATGATTGAATTACCACATAAAGACAAATGATACATTGCTTGGGTTTGTCTTTTAAATGTTTCAGCCTTTTGAAATATTGAGATTTCTGATTCTGTTCTTCAGGGCATATTTGAAAGGTAATTATTAAAGCAGCAGACATTGTTAAACATTAGTAGTCTACTCTTATTTACTTACTAGTCTATGGATGTCCTTAGCTTCATCCTATACACACAAAAGAGAACAGTGAACAATAATTCTCTGGTTAGGTATCTGTAGTCTAAAAGACACTTTTATACCTATTGTTGTAACTCAAATGAAACAAGTGGCCAAAGAATTTATTGCAGTTATCTCAGATATTTTCATTTCTATAGTACCCTTAATTTTAGTTCCAAGAGTTTACTTTCCTTAATTGAATAATTGCTAAGACAGCATTGAAAGAAAATACAAGCTCAGGACTTTGAACATTTGGTTCATTTAGCTGGGCTTCAGTTTTTTTAGAACAAGAATAACAATGTTGACTACCCAGGAAACACCAACTTATACTGAAGAACTAAACTGAAGAATGAATTTAGTCAGCACAGTTCTCAGATCTGCCAAATCAGTTAAACCATGCAGACACAATCCATTGTCTTTCATACTCCCTATCATGACAACTCAGGTCAGTTAATCATTCTGTACATCACACTCTCTTTTTGCTAGAGGTACTCAACCCAGACACTACTTCATATGAGAAGCATTTACATGCAATGCAATTGATTCTGAAGTATCTATTTATTTTGTGTTTTGTCTCTGTGAGGGTAACAGATATATAAGATATGATTCTTGCCCCAGAGGAGTTTTTAACCTCATTAAAAACTCTAACCCTCAGGAAGTAACAACAAATAATCTTAGACTGTATAAATTAAGAGATTTATTTTATACCCTAGAGTTGCATAGAAATAAAATATTTTTCAAGTTCAAGTAATGAGTAAATACTGGTCCCTGGGGCTAATGCAAGTATGTGAGGCAGACTAGAGCAGAGGATGAGTATTTGGAAGGAGGAGGAAATAACTTCTGATAGCTCAGGTAGGGACTGACCCTGGAGGTCTCTGAACTCTCCTGTGGGACTTAGATTTAATATAGCAAGTAATCTGAAATTTTGAAAAGTTTTCTGAGCTAGACTATAATGCTGAGATTGGTATATGGTGACTTTAAATTTACCGTACATCTTTCAAGTGAGGAAAATTTCATTTATATTTCAAATCAGATAAATTATATTTGGCCTCTATCAGAGAGGGTGATAAATGAATATGACAAAGTTGTATTTAATTTTGGGGGAAGGAAGAAGAACTCTCAACTTCTCTGTGGTTCAAGTATATTTTTGGAGTGAGGGGAAAAGTTTCTGGTCTTTAATCCACAATGCCTGTTCCTCTTATTTCAGTCTGTGTAGTCCTTTTAAAGCAGCTTGCTCCATTCCTGTTTTTTATTTATTTGCTTTTTAAAATTTACTTGAGGGTGAATGAACAATTGTTCATTGGAGAGAGAGAAAGCAAGAAAGCATCCCCAAGGGGGGATGGTCATGTCACAATCCCTTTTCCATTTTCCTTTTGGAATTTTAGACATGCACATGCACACACAGTCACAAACACACACACATATATCTGGTATGTTTTTCATGTCATTGAGTCGGGGACTTGAACAGTACAGTTGGCCTTGTGGGATCCACTCACTTTGACCATTGGCCACTGGCTAGCCCTCCATTTCTCTTTTCTAAGTAAAAAAATGTGTTTGATGTTTCTTCTGGACTCCAACACAATGATTTTTTTTTTTATGTCTATAACCTAAGTGAAAATATGTTATTCAGTTATGGATACTTTTGACATTTGGGATACTTTAACAGTTACCTAACACTTTAACAGCTCCCAATCTCTATTGGAACTGATCCCTCTACCATCTTGCTGAAACTATGTCTTCAGTCTTATGGAGTCAGTCTGCTCTCTTTTCCCTTCTTTTTTTTTTAATTCCCAGAATATGTGCATGCTCATCAGAAAGAGACAGACCAGGAAGAAGTAGAGGGAAAAAGCACATTTCAGTGGGGTGTGGTTATACTGCAATCCTCTCTCCATTTTCCCATCCTGTTGGTACCCTGGGCACACACATACATGTGTCTGGAATGTTTCTCAAGCTGCAAGAGCCAGGATTAGAATCACATGGTTGGCCATGTGGGATCTGCTCCCTTAACCAATAGGCCACAAGGCCAGACCACCAGTTCTACTTTCTTCACTGAATGTATTAACCTCCTTTAATTAGTTTATTCTCCCAAAAGGCTTGTATGTGTAAATATGCTCTGAATTTCCCCAGATTTTTTTTGTGGTCCTTTTTTTAGACATCACTGCTAACCTATCAGCCCAGGCTCAGAACAAAAGACTTGAAGGGCTGAGTATACTGTCTACCTCTAATTAATTCCCATCTTTGCTATCAAGGAGAATAAAGTGAAATTAACATCTCAATAATTACCTTGTCAGGTGTTTTAGGAAGTTAATTCTTGTCGGCAGGATGCACTGGATAAGGGGCAACCTGGAGAAAAAGGAAGACAGTTATAGACTATATCAAACAGGTATCAAATACTCCAGCCTGGGGTGACGAAGTGACTTTGGGTGAAATAAATGGGTGAGCTATAGTTACTGGAAGAAAGGACCATATTCCAAGGCTGTCAAAGTTATGGGTCAGACAAAATTTCAGTCTCCAACGCTAGACAGTAAATACTCTTATTAGGAGATCTTATATAAAAAAGGAGTTTGACATGCAATCTCCTTGTTATTTCACTTTCCTCCTCTCCCCACAGTGATTCCTGCTATGAAAGTGTCACACAAAC
>NW_006199230.1:1574271-1578205 GCF_000334495.1 Tupaia belangeri chinensis
TCCTGCTGTGAGATTGTCAAACAAACATGTAAGACCTCATGAAGCACTTGTAGCCTGAAGCAGTAGAGAGCAGTTTCTAACAGTCTTTGCAGTTTCTAACAATCTTTGCAGTTTCCATATGGGAGTTGCAACAATTAGTTTCTTTCTCCTCAGACAAGCTGTATTTAGCATAGAAAAGAAGTGGCACTCTGTTGAAATAGCTGCGAGAAGACAACTTGGATAACGGGGAGGGTAGTATTGAGTATGGGAGATATAGATAATGTGAAAAATTGTAAGTATAACCTGTACTAGTTTTGTCTGGAAGTTGGAGGGTGGGGAGTAGGAAGAATCAAAGAGAAGCTGATAACCACATGATCACAGAAAATAGACTGGTCCAGCTGCTGTGCTGCCATGGTAATAGGGTGGTACAATGCGAGAGTCACAAGGGAAAGTCCTGGGCTCATGCCCTGAGGTCTTCCTGTACTTGCTGGACATCCATGCGTGTGCCCAGGATCTGGAATGGCTGAGATCTGGCTCAGGTAATAGCATGATCTCCCTACTGGAGACCTTTCTCTCAGTGTGCCTCTCTTTCTCTCTCATGGAGTAAATTAATAAATAATATATTTAAAAGTTTCAGATGAAAAAAATTTCTGGAAATACACAAGAAGAACATGAGCATTTTTTTATTTTCTAGTTACTGTAATGTCTTGAATATAATTATAAATATACTACACTCTAGACCTAAAAATGGCAGCTAATAAAAAAAGTTGAACCCTTAATGACACAGGAATTTAACATTTACTCTTTGATTTAACTCATATTTAAAATTCACACTCTCTCTGTGAGTCTTAATATGCATACTTTGTGGTTATTATTTCCTCCCTGTGTGATAGATAGAACTTGGCAGAAACAGAAACCAGGAAAGTGTTACCGTAAATATTCTGAGGGACCAGGTGACTGAGAGCCATGTTTGTAGATAGGGTATTTGTTGGGAATTGGCCATTAGGAACCTTTATAAACATTCTTGTTCTATTTCTGGGCTCAAGGAACACTGTTTAAGTCATAACAATGGCCTTACTATGGTCAATGAAATGGTAGCAGAGCTACAGAAATGTCCTGAATCTTCCTCTATGAAGTGACATTTAAATGACTCAGGGAGACAATGAAGTGCTCTGTTCTCCCTACCCAGGTGATGGATCCTTTGTTCAAATAAAGCCTGTGTCAACCTGGAACTATAGGAAGCCAAGACCCATTGGCCCATACTGGATATAAAGATAGAGTGAGAAATAAATCTTTCTGTTGAGCGTTTCTAATATTTGGGAGTCATTTTTTGCAGCTCATTTTCACTTTTGCAGGTGATCTAAAAATCTGGCCTACACATTTACAGGACCCCAAAACTACATTTTTAATATTTATAAATTTGAAATTGGAACAAAGTCAAAACTGTATGAAAGGTAGGATCAGGTTCAGAATATGTCTATGAGCAAGCCCAGGAGCAGATCCAGAAAGTGCATCCTTGGGAGACCCTTACATCCCAGATGAACTGACAAAAATAAAGGAAGAATTTCACCAGGTATTTCAGCTCACCGTTAATAGCAAAAGAGTCAGAAGGTGTGTTAAGCTTCACATATATGTGTCGTAGTATTCCATGTATTATCTGCAAGTTAGAAACATTTCAGAAAACAAAAACAAACAAACAAAAACAACAGAGAGCTTACATGAACATTTTATGCATTTTCTAAGAAGGGTTATGATAGTTTGGGTATGACATCAAGACTGAGAGGAGAACTTAGGAAGCACCTGAACAGTAGGTGCTGAGTTCATCATTACCACAATCATTAAACAAGAAGCTGAATTCTATATAGCAGATTTTCTTTAAAATGCGTTTTACTATTTTCTGAGAACATCATAATAAAAAACTTTTGAAATGTATTTTCCCTGGAATTGTGAATCTCTCTTTTGAAAAAATCAAAATATAGTAAAGATTACTGTAACAATTTTTTGAAATTAGAAATTTCACAAAGGGAAATTGAGATACTTAGAGTTTAGAATGAATTGAATTTTAGGAATAAGGGTACTCACCTTGGATGAACCATTCTTATCCGAAACATTGAGCAGTCAAGGAATATACAAAATGCAAAGAAGTTCTTAATGATTCAGTATTTTAACAGCTCTTCTGTAAAAAGCAGAGACAATTCTTCATGAATGATGTTTAAGAGATTGAGAGAATATAAAACTCCAAGCATGAAGCCACAAAAAAATTGTTTTACATCTGGGTTTCCTTAGAAATATTAAGAAAATTATGACTGTCTTTATGCCTAGGATACTAGATCAAGCAAGACATAATATTTGGTTTCCTAGGCTCAGAAATATAAACCTTTTGTTTCTTGGTAAATTCCACTTGAAACTTCTGAAATGGGTCTCTTGGTCTGAAGGTAAAAGGACCAATGAAATACTTACCTAACCCAAGTCTAGCAGAGTTGAATCTAGAGCTCAAAGGCAGTACAATGGCAGGAGCAGTAAAGTGGGGTCATACCTGTCGAACCTTGGAGCACTTAGTAAATGTTGACTTAACTATTAATAACCATTTATATTCATTGTTTAATAATAGGAGAAAAAAAGATAAACTCGTACTTCAAATTTTTCATTCTTTGGTCCCTATCTTATAGGAAATGTGTTACAGCATTAAGACTTTAAACAAAGAAACAAACAAACAACAATAACAAAAAAAAAAAAAAACGCACGCTATCTACTAACATCCTGGTACTTTAGTATTTATGAATGGATGCTAGAAATCTTTCAGTGTCATGATTTTTTTATTTTTATTTTTTTGAGAGGTTTTTGCTATAGGGCATGTATGCTCGCCAGAGAGACAGAGAGAGACAGAGAAGACAAAAAGCAAGAAATCACCTCCCAGGGGGGGATTGCCATGCCACAATCCCTTCTCCTCCATTCTCCTCTCGGGATCTTGGGCATGCACGTACACATGTCTGGCATGAGTTTAAACCACCGGGTCCGGGACTCAACCTGCTGTCGACTACATGGGAGTCCAGTGACATAGCCATTATGCCAAATGCTGGTCCCCCAGTGTCATGATTTAGTCACACGAAGAAGGAGCTTCTCAGGAAAAATGACTAAATCTACAAGCTTTCATCATAATGTATTCTCAACATTCTTTATCTTTGTCAAGTGAAGCTGCATGGAATTGGAGGATCAATATTGCAAAGTTATACATTTAAACCTTCTATGAGTTTTTTTAAAAGTTCTCTATAAGTTAGGTCTGAGATATTTCTTTACTCTTTTTTTTTAATTTTTTAATTTTTAAAAATTTTTTGAGAGGTTTTTTCTATAGGGCGCCTGCACTCGCCAGACAGACAGAGAGAGACAGAGAGATAGAAAGCGAGAAATCACCCCCCAGAGGGGATGGCCACGCCGCAATCCCTTCTCCTCCATTCCACTCTTGGGATCTTGGGCACGCACACACACTCCCAGCGTGAGTTTAAGCCACCGGATCGGGACTCGAACCGCGGTCAACTACGTGGGAGTCCAGAGACATAGCCATTACGCTAACTGCTGGTCCCCTAAGGTATTTCTTTACTCTTATAGCATAGAGTATGTCCGGAGGTCAATGAAATCCCTTAGGAGTCTACTGACTGATTGGCTGGCTTTGCTTTATTTCACTTTGCTCCAAGAATTTGGGTCCTTAAGTCATAAAATTATCCTTATGCCATAAAAGTAGGCTAGGGCCCATTTAATGAGATGAGGGCCTGGAATAAATGTTTTTTTTTTCCTCAAAGAAGTGGCTCCTCAGGTATTATTTCTCAACAGTGGCCCTCAAGGCATTTGTGCTAAGCAACCTTGTTTGTACTGAACTGTCTTATATATTGTGTTCCTCAGCTTTTCTCCACAAATCCCAGTGCCGTTCCCACTAAGTAAAAGTATTTCTACATGTTTC
>NW_006199230.1:1578218-1592267 GCF_000334495.1 Tupaia belangeri chinensis
GGGGTGGGGGGGGAGGGTCATATAAAACTGGTCATAAATTTAGTTTATCCAGCATTTATTTATAATACCTAAAGCACTGGGGTGCCGAAAAGAATTCCACAAAACATGACATATATCCAGTGTTCCTAGATAAAGACGCCAATACCAGGAACCAGCAGACAGTGTAATGGCTATGTTGTTGACCGCAGTTCAAGTCCTGGACCCTGTGGCTTAAACTCACGCTGAGCGCATAAGCATGCATGCCCAAGCTCCTGAGAAGAGAATGGAGGAGAAGGGATTGCAGCATGCCCATTCCTCCCGGGGGGGGGGGGGGGTGATTTCTCGCTTTCTGTCTCTCTGTCTCTCTTTCTGGAGAGTGCACACAACCTATAGCAAAAACCTCTCAAGAAACAAACAAACAAAAAAACAGATACCAATACCAAATCCCTACCCGTCCAAATAAAAACAACAGTACCTCTATACAATCATATTCATTCTTCTAATAGACACTCAGGACTTGTTTATTCAATTAAGACATTTGCTCCAAGTTCCTGTGGCTCACTGGGACAAACATCACTTAATGGCAAGTGTTTTCTGTAGGAAAGGAAACATGGTTATTCGCTTTCTTTGTAGCTGTGTAGTGAGCCTATAAAGGGTGAAGATAAAGTCGAAGAATGTTATGTATGTATAGAGTATTTGTACATTGGTGATTTTGGATCTTGGCTCATGAATTAAATTTTTTTATATCTTAATAGGTAAGCACATTTAGACTAAAAAAAGAAACAAGATGCTTTAGTTTCCTAGTAATTGATGTATCATCTTTGCCTTTCTTACCTGAGGGCCAGGGTCTCCATAGGATGACTGCACAGAGCAACTTGCGCATATAAATCACAGCCTGCCACCTGTTATTTAATAGCTAGCAGTGCTGACTCAATAATGGTAAGATTCTGTAAAATCGTTCCCTCCAGCCCTGGGTGTTCCCCATAGAGGTAATTGTCTAGAAAATAAATTTCCTGGACAAAGAACAAGAAGTTATAGACCTAGGAACATCTTTTAATGTCTCACAAGTTAACTTTCAACTCTGCTGATATGTCTGCTTCTTCATTCTTCAGAATTATTGTTGTAAATTTTCTTCACACATAAGTAGATTTACATAATTTATTTTCAATTAAAGGACTCTGAAATGCCCACTGGGCATCTATAATGATTGCAGAGACTACTGGTTCCTTAGACCTTTGTGTTTTTTTTTTTTTCTTTTTCCAACAGATTTTTCAGCATCCAAGCAATATATCAGATACAAGGAAAAACACCACTGCAAAACTAATTTGCTAAGGGGCTTGCAAAATTCAGCTTTAAAAACTTACTGAGGCATCAAAGTAAAGGACCAAAGAACCAAATATTTTGATCAGTTTCTCAAGGTCAAACACATTACTAATTCATCAAATATCTCTTTCTGCTGAAGTTATTTGAAAAGTCAACAACCTGTTCTGTGCAGATGTTGTACTTAATAACTCTAATGCTTCAAGAAAAAAGGTAGTGATGGAACAAATGGAATTTTCTGCCATTATAAGAAATGGCTTCATTGGTCTAAAAAACATTTGCATCATAATAAATGTTAAATATTTTTAATAATATGATCAGAGAAATTTTGACAGTAGTAGTTTTGGCTTATTATCTCTAATGTCAGTTATCTGTGCTGGCTAAAAGAACAAACCGTTACAAATTCTAAGTATAAAGAAAACTGAACCCTCTTTTTGTTTAAGGTATCCTGATTGTCTTTGGATTAGGAATTATAAATTATCAAATTTATGTTTATATATATATATTAATTATGACTGATGCAGCCTCTACAATGGAAAGATAACTCATTTGGGAATCTGGACACTTATTATTACTTCTTCAGTGCCAAATTTTTAATACACTGTAAATGGGACTTCCTCTTTTTGGCCCTCTAAAATGAGGTCTTATAAATTGATGACTCAGGGACAGCAGGTGACATAGTAGTTATGGTGATGGACTCCCACATGGCCAACCACAGCTAGAGCCCTGGACTTGGTAGCTTGAAAATCACACAGGGAGCTTGTGAGTGCATTTCCAAAATCATAGGAGGAGAATAGAAGAGAATGGATTGTGGTACCACCATCATCCTTGGGGAGTGATTTCTCACTTTTCCTTCCACTATCTCTTAGCAAGCGTTCACACCCTATGGGGAAAAAAATTCTTATTAAAAAAAATAAGATGACTCAAAATTATCCTTTTCTTTGGGACCAGCAAGTGGCATAATAGTTATGTAGCTGGATTCCCACATAGTCTAGCGCAGTTTGAGTCCCAGACCTGGTGAATTAGAACTCACTCTAGGCACGTGTGCATGTGTGTCCAAGATCCTGAGTGGAGAATGGATAAGAAGGGATTACAGCATGGCCATCCCCACAGGAGGCGATTTCTCTGTCTCTGTCTCTGTCTATTTCTGTGTCTCCAGTGAGTTCACACACTTTATAGCAAAAATCTCTCTCAAAAATAAAAAGTATGCTTTTCTTCTAAAGCTTACCCTCTCTCTCTCTGAATCTATTTAGAAATATTGCATAAGGGTTCTACCCCACACTGTAATAAAGAAAACTTGGTATTATATTAAGTAAATAATTTTCAAAAGATTGTTAGCATAAATTTCTGAGTAGAATCCACCTTGTTGTATATGGATTGTGAAGGAGGCCCTACCCAGGGAAAGAAGTATCATGATCTGGAGCAACATGGGTCTCAGGTATTAGTCCTACATAGCTTGAGCTGTACACATGCTGGTGTGGGATTGCTGCCCCTAAGCTACACACAAACTCTTATTGTCTAATCAATACATGAAAGATAAATGTAAGAATAAATAATAAATTCAAAATCTGAAGAAAGGGAAGAAAAGGCAAAAGGAGGAGGAGAAAGAGGAAGAAGATGGATGTAGACAAGAAGAACTAGTAGAAGTAGTAGTAATATTAGCAGTGGCTGTAGTGGTGGTGATATGTATGGTCCCTCCTGACTTCCTCTCATGTAGAGCTGAAAAGTCAAAGCTCAGGTAGAACAGGGTTAAACAGACATAAGTCATCTTTCTTATTCTAAGAATCTGTTGATATTATTTAAAAGGTAGACCTGGACTATGGCTATAAGAATACTTGACAGGCAAGGACACAGGATCTCCTAAATCATGACACAATGGCATAGAACATAGTTTTAGTGCAAAATCTACCTTTATAGAGAACTGTGAGAGGAACTAACCATTAGAGAAGGCTGACTTCCCTGAGTTTTTTGGATCGCATAAGAAGGCAAGTAGGTAAACAATCGTTCAATATTGGGTTGGACTGCATCAGAGTTGACAATTTGCATGCTGATACCTATGTCTAAATGACTGATGCCCAACAGAGCCTCTTAATGCCTTTGGCTGTAGGCCTATAGCAGTGAAGTTCTACTTCTAAAGTAATTTTGATGAAATGAGACTATTTGGAAGGGTAGTCCCCATTGTGAAGGGATCCAATGAAGATGCTAGCAGGTGGCTCAAGCAACCAACCTGGGTTTCGAGTTTGTCAGATTGATAGTCATATATTGTCTCTGACTCAAATCCATGGAGCACTAGTATGATTTATTCTGGTCAAGCTTTCTTTAAAATAAAATCTTAGGAGACATCAAATAATTTTCTGACCTAACTAGCTTTAGATCATATCTAGAATAAAACCACCCATGATGGAACAAATACAAAAAAATGATGTACTAATACTTAAAACTTGCTGAACATCTTCCTTCTTTCTTCACTCATTCAGCCAATAACAAGAAACCTAGACAGACTAATGGAAGAGCCAGTTGTGAAGGTGGTTATAAAGTGCCTGTGTATTAGGCACTAATTTAATATTCATAAAATCTGCCCAATGAACATATAGATCCTTCTAACTCATTGCTTCAAAAACAGTTATTGTTCACTTAAGTTCTGTGCAAAGCAAATGAACACCTTAATTTATTCTGCTTTATTAGGCTATTGTCGGTAAATCAGAGTTTGTCTTTGTCCTTGTATTAAAGATCCTCAAGGGCATGGATTATGAATGCATCTTGTTTTCTATATCACCTGTCATCTCGCCACATGAAAATAGGCACATGCAATTTTAATGATGATAGTAATAAAACCACATAGACTTCACCTTTGGAAACTTTGACTACATACTCCCAAGAAACATTCAGGAGAACAGCTTCCAGATTGCTGTGCCTGAAGCCTTGACATAGCGTAAAGGGTAAATATTCACAGACACCATGGATTTCAATGTAAAGTAAATGTTCATAATCAGTTCTGCTTCAAGTCTCTCTGGATTTACTGTCTCTAATGAACCTGACAGAATCAAGAATTTGTGTGTATTGCAGACTTAATCTACATGCAGGGTTATCTTTCTTTGTGTCTGACTGAAACAGATATCTATTTTCAACAGACTGTGGACAGTATTTCCCATCATTTCTTATAGCAGATTCCATTTCCTGTTAGTGACATTTTCAAATATAACATCTAGATAGGGGCTTGCCGAAGTATAATCCACATTATTCTAATGACAGTCCTGAAATTGCAGGAGAAGAGTGTGATAAGTGTTACTTCACCAAGAAGAGAGACAGCAAGCACTCTGAGTAACACCGACAGGCATTCTTCTGAGAGCTCCTTCTGACATGGGGGAGTGTTGAGGGAGTCTTGTCAAATATGCTCACCTAGAATTTCCCCTAGTGAAATAAACTTTTCTGATCTAAGGAACATTTGTTTCTCCTTTTCTTTTCTTAGAGATTTTTGCTTTAGGGCATGTACACTCACCAGAAAGACAGATAGGCAGAAAGTAAGAAATCACTTCCTGAGGGGATGGTCATGCCACAACCCCTCCTCTTTCATTGGCCTCTGGAGATCTTGGGTGGGCATGCACTCACGCCCAGCATGAATTTTAAGCCTCCAGGTGTAGGACTCAAACCACAGTTGACCATGTGGGAGCCCAGCAAATATTTGTTTCTTAAATCTCGAAAAATAAAACAAAGAAAAAAAAACAAAACCAATTTCATTTCTCTGTCTTTCTCTTCCTCTTTCTCTCATTTTGTCTCATAAGTATTCTCAGAATACGTAAATATATCATTTTAAACAGATCCAGGGTTATGGTCTTAACTGGTTCCATTGGTGAGATCGGTAATTCCTGAAGTGGGGCCATAGCTCTGCACCATAAGCGCTATCTGGAACTTAATAGTAACGAAATTCTTGGACTCCACCCTAGAATTACTAAGTCAAAACATATGCTCACCTAGAATTTCCCCTAGTGAAATAAACTTTTCTGATCTAAGGAACATTTGTTTCTCCTTTTCTTTTCTTAGAGATTTTTGCTTTAGGGCATGTACACTCACCAGAAAGACAGATAGGCAGAAAGTAAGAAATCACTTCCTGAGGGGATGGTCATGCCACAACCCCTCCTCTTTCATTGGCCTCTGGAGATCTTGGGTGGGCATGCACTCACGCCCAGCATGAATTTTAAGCCTCCAGGTGTAGGACTCAAACCACAGTTGACCATGTGGGAGCCCAGCAAATATTTGTTTCTTAAATCTCGAAAAATAAAACAAAGAAAAAAAAACAAAACCAATTTCATTTCTCTGTCTTTCTCTTCCTCTTTCTCTCATTTTGTCTCATAAGTATTCTCAGAATACGTAAATATATCATTTTAAACAGATCCAGGGTTATGGTCTTAACTGGTTCCATTGGTGAGATCGGTAATTCCTGAAGTGGGGCCATAGCTCTGCACCATAAGCGCTATCTGGAACTTAATAGTAACGAAATTCTTGGACTCCACCCTAGAATTACTAAGTCAAAACATTTGAGGGTAGGCCCAGTGTTCTGTGTTTTTCAAGGCTTCCAGTTGAATTTGATGCACAGTAATGTTTGTGAAGAGCTGATTGAATTGTGTACATTTAACTTATTTTCTTAAATTGCCTGAGCCATTTCTTTACCATGTAAGAGATGACAATTGCATAGTCTATTCATACATCTTCGCATCAGTTTTATATTATGATGCATTTGGCTATAGCACAAAATGCCATTCTGATGGCTCAGATTTTATTATTTCCTTTGACATAATTATTTCCTTAGAAGGATGCCAAATTTGAAAAAAAAAAAAAAGAAGTTTTGTTCCTTTTTGAGAGCTCAAGCTAAGAATCTATGATAGAATAATAATTAACATTTAAGCTACAACTCAGCTATTAATTCTAGTTGTGTATGTGACGCAGTGGATTTGTCTGCACTTGTCAATGTTCTTTAAGATCATCATCAACCACCAGATGCAGAGAAAGATCATGGACCACATAGTCCTGGAAAGCCCAACTCCCAAGCTCCACCACATCAGACAGTATGTGTCAGTAAATGCATGAACACATGAGCATTTTGAACTAAAGGAGAACAAAAAAAAAATAAAATCCAAAATGTCACTCCTTTCTTCACTCCACCACCAGATCCCAAAGATTTACATCATCCTTTGAAATATGAGATTTCCACCAAATTGTTAGGCACTGAAAAATCATTGCAAGTGATAGAAACAAATGGCTTCTGTCCTCTGGGCAGCTTTGTCAGGTTCTGCCTATCTCAGCCCTTACCTGCCACTTAAGTCTCACGTCTCCTCAATCCCTTTCTTCAGACTGACCACATGACACTGCAGTCTCTATAAGCACTTTAATTTATTATTAAGATTATTTTTTCATAACAGTGTCCCACATCTGTTTTTTTATATATGTTCTGTTTACATTTAATAACTGTTAATCTTTACAGCATATAAAATGCTTTTTCACAGCATGAACACAGTGCATATTAGACAGGTCATAGATATTACCATCAACAAATAACTTTTCATTTTTATTTCTGTTCATTTTTTCCCCTTTGATTCCTTTTCTCCTACCCACTGTTACCCACTGGCTCCTCTACTGTTTCTGGTAATCTTCAGTCCGCCCCCCCCCCCCCCCATTATTATTCTTTCCAGACTTTCAGTTTCTGCCATGGAGTGCAGATATTTGATATATATTAAGCAGGGACATTCAATCATTGTCTTTCTTAGTCTGACTTGCTTCACTTAGCTTTAGATCTTCCATGTTCATCCACTTTGTATTGTTAATGGATGGGAGAATGTCAAGCTGCTGCGTTGTGATGTCCTTGGTTCTTTGGGTCCAGATCACTAAAATTAGAGATCTGCCCCTAGGCGCAAAATGAAACTGCAACCATGAATGAAGTAGGTAGAAAAGAAGATTTAATAGAAAAGAAAGGAAAGTACACCCAAAAAGGCTCTTGGGCAGGCAGATTGCCAGGTGGCAACTGCGCTTGATACTGGTTAATTGTTACTTTTATTACTAGAGGTGATCATGAATATTTGTTGGTGGGAGGTCTGTCATACTACCTATGTCCTTCGTTTGAATTTGAATTTGCGCGTTTTCTCCTGCTTGCACACTTCTCTCACAAGTAAGAAATGAGGAATTTGATTACCTTATTGCTCATGCCCAGTGTGAGCCAGGTTGTTTAATTAGACTGCCTAATTAATTCATCGTCCTAGTGGGAATTAGGGTGTTGACCTAGTGGTACAGTGATAAGGTGCTGCTCTAATGTAAATTAATCCCATGCAACTCTATTTGGCTCAGTTAAACCATCCATTCAGCGATAAACTTTCAGTCAAATTATACATTTTAATATCTAATCATACAATTTTTTTATCCGATAGCCCTTTCCGTTATGATTTATATCTATAGTATTTCATATACTAAGGATTTTAGATCTGTTTACTTCGGTATATTGGTTTGACAGATTATCTCTCCCTTCATATGAATAATTGCTTTTAAAAATAGCTCTTCATTAATTCAGGGGCAAAATTTCAAAATGCCGGAGTGTTTGAAATGGAATGGTTCCTAAGAATGCTGTCATCTAGTGACGTCCAAAGGAAGCTGAAATATATGAGACAGGGAGCACCCAAATACTGAAATATAGGCAAACTTTAAAAAAAATATTTCACCCTCCTCAATAATAGGTTTGTCCAATTCATACTAAATTCTTCTGGTAAATAATTTATTGAACTCTTTATAACCTCTTTTTTAAAAAAAGGAAAGAAAAGAAAAGAAAAAGGTATTCTACACTGATTCTTAATCTGACTATGGTGCATAAAGGGTACAGGGCACTGAAAGAAATGACTGCTTCTTTTACGACTAGTCAAGATGCACTTAGGATCAGAATTCCCAGTCAACCATGTGGCTTCCAGAACAACAGACCAGTACACTACCACCTGTGCTAGTGCAGCTGGGCCAAGAGTATATATTTTTTATAATAATAAAGTACTAGACTTTGGTTGGTGTAATGACACGTGTATGGGGTAAACAGAATTTTAGACTCCATAATCTTTGCTCCTGTTGATACACACTTGTATGTTGTATTACATAGGAAAAAGGACTTTGCGAGTGAAATTATGGTAAAGGACCATGATCCTCCATTACCTGGGTGTACTCAATGTAACTGCAAGGTCCCTTAGAAGTGGACGAGGATGGCAGAAGAGTCTGTCACAGAGACGTAAGGATTGAAATAAAGGTAGGAGGGATTTGAACAGTGAAAGGGGTTCACTCTCTTGTTACTAATTCTACCTGATACTTCCAATACAGAAGGTGAGTAGCTTCTATAAACTAATAAAGGCCCCCAGCTAACAATCGACAAAGAAATGAGATCTGGGTTCTATAACTGAAATAAATATGCCAACAACTTGAATTAACAAGGAAATGGATTCTCTCCTAGGTCCACAAGAAAGGACTGTCGTCCTGCCAGTGTCTCAATTCCAGTCTTGTGACACTTACAAATAGACCACAGAGCCTACTGGATCTCTGTCTTACAGAAACTGTGAGATAATAAATGGCAGTTGTTTTAGGCCTTTAAGTTTGTGGTGTTTGTTACAGCAGCAATAGAAAACAATTTAAGTATAGAAATAAAAAATAATTTTAAATACTTTGACTATTCCATATCAACCTTTGTTAAAGAATAAAATGTTCTTGGGGTCAGCAGGTGACATAGTGGTTAAGGTGCTGACTCCCACATGACTGCCCACAATTTGAGTACTGAGCCTAGTGGTTCGCTTTCTCACTTTGTGTCTCTCTCTCTCTCTGTCTCTCTCTGGTGAGTACATGTGCCCTATAGCAAATTAAGTAATAATGATAATAAATTAAATTAAATTAAATAAATAATTTAAAAAGTACTCTTGAGGAACAGTCCCATGGAAGAAAAGGAAAGAAGTATTAATATGAAATAATCACTACTACAATGTTGTTTTTTATATATAAACATAAAAAAATATTTTTAACTGTCCTAAATATTTATAGAAATCATTGGAGTCAGTAATTAGTGAGAACACAGCTTCAAAGAGCCGAATAGGTTAGTGTTACAAAATCTTTTAAACATTACTGGAATGTTTTCTAGTACTACAAACATTTTCAAGATATATTGAATAAAATATATGGTTTAAACTCTCTTGTCATTTTCTTTTCAGATTTTTTGTGTCTTGTTCATTAACATAAAATTTTATAAGACTGTGGGGTCGTCGGTGAAACAAGCTATATATAGTCCACTGTGTTGTAATGTCACAAGGGATTAGGATATTTACAATTTATCACAAAAACATCCAGTCTACTTTTGCCTTTCCTCAGTCAGTACTCCACCTTCTAAGTAGGAAACGCAGCATGTCTTCCTCAAGGGAAAACATCCTTGGGTTCTCTGCCGTTGTTGGGCCCTAATTTCTATAATTATCCATGTAGCATCATTTTGCCCTGAGTGAAAGAAAGATTAAGATATTCCTGTGAATTCCCTCAGTTTCACCTTGCTCTTCCTTCCCCATTGTATATCAACAACCCCAGCTCTTTGTTGTGATCAGAACCTATTACCCCTGCTGGTTCTATCAGTCTTTTCTTTGCTTGCTGCTTTGCTTGAATGAGGAATCTAAGGAGTTCAGCTTAAAGCTGCTCCCTTGCCTGATGGATGTGCAGGCTTTCAACATAGAAAATAAGATCTTTAACTTAGCAGAGCTTAAGGTTTCAGGGCTCAAGCCAAAAATTGGACCATTGGTTACAATTGCAAAATGGTTAAATCTTATTTTCACCCGTGGTTTCTAGATTCATTTATTCCAGCACACTTTATCAGTTAGATGTTCAGTATCGTTTGTGGACCATCCCAATACTAAAAGCTGTTGTCCTTGAAATGTTGCCGTAGCTCAGCCTTTAACAAGCCATTTCTTGTTTTGAATTAACTAAGTTTTCATGGAGAGATGGGGGAAGATAAGGTGAAGATACATGTGGCAAAACTAATGGATCTGATGGGACCTCCTATCACACCCTCTTTGCTATAAAATCGGTCCATTGGCCTGAGGCAATATTCCATATATCATGTTAATAGATCAGGAAATTCTGCAAGTCTTCAGAAGATTGTTCCTGTGCCAGCAGTTCCGAGGTGGAAAACAATACAATAATTACAGTAGATATCACTTTGGATATAGGAAACTGCTGCCATTTTTTTCAATGTAGTTGGGGTCTAGTGCCATCAGACCTAGTTCCAGGTGGCTGGTTGATCTTTGTAAAGAACAGTTATGCACTGAGAGCTCATGGTTGGTTTCTGCTACTTGAGGGCTGGATATTCTGTAAAGGTAGCAGTTGCATTGGTCTTGGTGACAGGGAGATAATGCATCCAGGCTTATATATATAGCCTTGAACCATACCACCATGGTCACTCTGCTCATGAACTGACTGCATTACCACTGAGATGGCCAAGAAGAATATTTTCCTGATTTCCTCAACAAGAATCATCTGATCAACTCATTGTTAGAATACTTTTATAAAGTAGGCATTTTCTTAAGGGCATCAATTTAAGATATCTTTTCCAGGACATCTAGTCTATGTCCTCTGAATCTTATTCTTTCTTGGTCCCAGAGTAACCTATGAAACTAGTTGCTACTTCCCCAGAGCTTGTTGAACAAAATGCAATCCAGGACACTTTTCTATATACATAAAGTAGAAGACTAAAGGCATTTCCCACAGCTCTGGGCTGATTTCCCTTCACTATACTCCTTTATGGTTTTCCCATGAGTGGGCTGGCTAAAATGTGCCAGCAGTCCATTTCAGACTAATTTCATCAATGAGCTAGGCTGAGATTTGTCCTCTTCCAGTTCCTGGCAAGTTTTAATCCCCAGCAAATTTATATCAATAAATCAAAGAGATGTAATGGTGTAGTAGTGGTAGGAATCTTGTGTTTCTGAGCTGTTTCTTCATGTAATTTAATCTTGTTTTTGAAACTGTACTAGTCTAATTCCAAGTACACCATTTCCTTTAGGTTTTAGACAAAGTCTGTGCCTATTTAACCTAGGACACAGTGGTATTGATGCACTCAGCTGAAGATGAGCAGACCCAGTTCCACTATACTTAATGTCTCATGGTCAGGTGACTAGTCTCCTAGTCTCCCCCAAGTAGCACATTGGAAACATTTTATAAAAAAATAAAAAATAAAAAATAAAATAAAAAACATGGAATAATGGGGCCAGCAGGTGGCATGGTGGCTAAGGCACTGGACACCCATAGGGCTGATAGCAGTTTGAGTCATACACTTGGCAACTTGCTTTCTCTCTCTCTTTCTCTCTCTCTCTCTGTCTCTCTCTGGTGAGCACGCTTGTCCTATAGCGAATTTCACTACTTACTGTACAAGCATACTTTTCTGTAAAATCCAAGATGATCAAGTTCTCTGCAGGTACAATTACAATATAAAGAGAGTGTTAATGTCTTAAAACAAATGAGTGCATCTATACATCATTACTGCCATGTAAAGGTGCCTTACTCTTATCTCCCTTACAAAAGTCAGTAACATATTTTTAAGGGTCAGATGGTGGCACAGCAGTAAAATGTGATGCTCTGTGAAGTAATTCTACATGGGAAGTTTCTAGTTAAAATCTGCACACCTCCTTGACTATGCTGGACATGTATTGCCCAGGATCCAGAGCTGACTAAAGTCTAAGGGTGGATGAGCATTGAGACCTCTTTAGAGGTAGTGTTTTTCTCTTTTTCTGTAACTTGGAAGAAATAAATAAAAATTTAAAATAATTTAATTTTATTTATCTATTTTTTAATTTAACCAGAGAGAGATAGAGAGAAGGAAAGTGAGAAAGTAAGCTGTCAGGCCCAGGACACAAACCATGGTTGGCCATGTGGGAGTGCAGTACCCCAACCACCACACCCCCTACAGGCCCCAGTAAATAACTTATATTTAAATTATATATAATTTTTTTTAAGAGAGAGGTTTTTGCTACAGAGCATTTGTGCTCAGCAGAGAGACACTGACAAAAAGTAAGAAATCACTCCCTGGGAAGTAATTGTGTAATTTCTTCAGAGTAATTAAGTTGTAATGCTTTCTCCTCTATTTTCCTCTCAGGATTTTGGGCAAGCATGCACATGTGCCCAGCATGAATTTTAAGTCGCCAGGTCTAGGACTTAAACCATGGTCAACTATGTGGGAGTCTAGTGACATTTCCATTACATCATCTGCTGGTCCCAATATTTTTTAAAAATATTTTTTTCATGGCTAGCAGGTGGTATAGTGGTTAAGGTGTTGGACTCTCACATGGCTGACCACAGTTTCAGTCCCAGACCCATTATCTTGAAAGTCACTCCAAGTGTGTGTGTGTATGTGTGTGTTTGCTTTCCCCAAATCCAAGGAAAACAGAGGAGAAGAAATTGCAGCATAGCATCCACTATGAGGGGGGAGTGATTTCTCACTCTCCTTCTCTCTGTCTCTCTCTGGCAAGACACTGGGTAGAAACTGAAAAAAAAAAGAGAGAGAGAGAGAAAGAGAAATCTATTTTCCATATCAGTAGCTATATATCAAATAGTATAAACTGTGTTCATTTGCTCCTGTAAAAATACATATCCCTGAAAGCAAAGCCAATTAACTGATTACAATAGTCCTCTTATATCTGCCATAATTCATCTTTCATTTGTTTGTTTTGAGATATAACAGAACTTCAATATGCCTTATGATTTTTGTGGGAGTTTTAGTCTTTGTAATTTCTACCAGTATATGATATTTCTTATAATTTGCTTTTTTAAGAGACATGAATACAACTTTTAAATTTTATAAACCTCATTTTTTTTTTATAGATTTTTTCTATAAGGCATGTGCACTCGCCAGAGAGACAGAGAGACAATAAGTGAAAAATCACACACCAGAGGGATGGTTACACTTCAATCCCTTCTCCTCCATTCTCCTCTTGGGATTTTGAGCATACACTCACACACGTCCAGCCTGAGTTTTAAGCTGCTGAATCTGAGACTTAAACCATGGATGAATGAATACATGGGAGTCCAGAGACATAATGATTATGCCATCTGTTGCTCTCCAAAACCTCAAATTTGACCGGCATAGCACCACAGACTTGGGTGCCCTGACAAAACTTTGTGATGTGACAACTAGAAAAACCTCTGCATAATTATGCCAGGCTAAAATTAATGCTAGCCAATCACATTTAGGTACCCGATGCCAGTTATAATCCAGGTAGAAAGTGCAGATACAGGAACCCTGGGACTGGTCTTCCTTGGGATTACAGTTTTAGTACTCCATAGACATTTCAGACGTTACTCCAGAGAATGGGCCTTCAAGGGTTCGTTCTTGGGAGGAGTAATTTGCTCTCTTAACTGGTAGCAGCTTCATAGGCTTCTGTTTGCTCTTTCTGACATTTCTGTTGGCCCAGAGGCCGAGGAAACAATATAAAAGTTATGACAGCTGTTAAGTATATCTCACGACTACACATTTGGACCATGTGAATCACTTGGGATCAGTTGTGATACACCTGGGTTGAAAATTCATTACTCACCTGCTTCTATGTGCTGCTTTATTACTAGACAAACATGATGATGTTTTTAACATTCTGGTATCAACACATATGGTATCAGCACATATCAAACTTTGCATCTAACATTCCTAAAAGTGTCTGAATATTCCTCTACTCCAGCTGCACAGTTATTTTGGAAAATGGCCTCAGGTTCCTTTAG
>NW_006199230.1:1592613-1599740 GCF_000334495.1 Tupaia belangeri chinensis
GAAAGATAAGGGAATATCTAGCATAATTATGTATAGTAGCATTACAAAGTTATTCTTCAAAAGCTTCTGACTTAATCTTGAATTAGTTCTACATCTGGAAAGTCAGATCTCAAATCTCAAGAGATCCAGAATCTCCAGTTTCCATTCTGGCACATAACACATGCCTTACTCCTACCAGCACTTAAGTTTTTTACTGTATTCACACTGTGCTTTAAGAAGTCATTGCCAAAAACATAACAAACTGAACTCTGAACATTGAATACCAAGTCATGTGTGAGCAGTCCATGTACACACATTATCTGTAACTCACTTGTAGTCTAGCCCTTCTTCTTAACCCATAAGACCCACTTCGACAATTGTTTCTGGTCCCTAGCAGTACATCTAACAGCATGTAATTCTTATAGCAGGTGAGCGCTTTCTTTTGTTAACAAGAATTGTACTTAGCCACTTGGGCTTTACTAAGACTTGACACTGAATGCCAGCCTGAAGGCAACAGGGGTGGCATGTAAGGATTGTAAGGAGAAAAGTGCATTTTGTGAGCTGCTGTCAAGGTTGTCTGTCTAATATAGTTTGCCTTTAGTTGGCAGTTCACTTCCAGAGCCTTGTTTTCGGTATGAGTTTTAAGGTAGTTAACCAAAATGAACGTTTAAAAAATTACTCTAAAATCCTTATATTTATCAAGGCTCTCGTATGGTTCCCATGCTATGTTCACTGCACATTGCCACACCATACTTGCATATGTACCTTTATATCAGCTACTCTCAATTGGAAGCCTAGTCATTGTGATGACATTAGCAAGAGGAGTTTTTGCCATCCTACTGGTGAGTAAACTTTCCCAAAATTTCAATCCCGAGACTTTCTTTTGCTGCTCCTCTTACCAACTGTTTTAGCTTGGCTTTCCCATAAAACAGCAGACCGTGGGAACCAGCAGTTAGCGTAATGGCTATGTCGCTGGACTCCCACGTAGTCGACCGCGGTTCGTGTCCCGGACCCGGTGGCTTAAAACTCACGCCGGTCACGTGTGCGTGCGTGCCCAAGATCCCGAGAGGAGAATGGAGGAGAAGGGATTGCGGCGTGACCATCCCCCCTGGGGGGTGATTTCTCGCTTTCTGTCTCTATGTCTCTCTCTGTCTGTCTGGCGAGCGCACACACCCTACAGTGAAAATCTCTCAAAAAAAAAAAAAAATTAAAAAAAAGAAAAAAAAACAGCAGACCGCAAGTCAAAGGCTTATATTTACCACTTTGTTAGGAATTGCAATCCCAAAAAGAGAGAAGGAAATTATTAGGGTTTTTTAGATGAGCAAAACATACATATATATATATATATATATATATATACACACACACATATATTTATCTGTATTATTATATAGAGATAGATTTAATTATGAGAATTGGGTCACATGTTTATGGAGCCTCAGAAGTCCTGGTTTGCTGCCTGCTAGCTGGATGAACCAGGAAAGCTGTGGTGTGACCCAGATCTCTCCAAAGGCCTGAGAACCAGGGGAGTTGACAATGTAACTCTTAGTCCAAAGTTGAAACTGAGGGTCCACTGGTGTCCTAGAATCCAAGAACCAAAACCATGGAATTCTGACGCCAGAGGGTAGAAGGTGAATGTCCAGTTTCGTCTGCCTCTTTGTTCTGTCCAGGCCCTCAGTGGATTACATGATGCACACTCACACTGATGAGAGCAGATCTTCTTTACTCTGTCTGCTGATTTAAATGCTAGTCTGTTCTAGAAATACCCATATACAAATGCACTCAAAAAAATAAGGTTTTACCAGAGTCCTTTAATCCAGCCAAGTTGACATATACAATTAACCATCACAGGAAATGAATTAGAAGCATAGGAAGAGACAACATGAGATGAATACTACCATATACAATAGATTCTTAATGTATGATGACAGCTTTACAAGAAATTATATAAATCGTATCTCAGGTCTGCCTTTGGGGAGAAAGAATGAAGAATTTATCTATGTGTTACATTTCCCATTGGTCAAAAATTTCCCCAGGGGTTATTAACTCCTTGCCTCTTCTGTGTCACACATTTGTGGTCTGTGACCAGGGTCAGCATCATTTGTTAACTCCATGGTCAAAGTGAGAAGTAAGCAACAAGGGCATGATACCTGCCACTGCCTGGTGCACCTGTGTAAAATTGACACTCATGCACAAGGGGTAGCTGGGAAAACAAAGTTGTAGGAAAAACAGACAGTAAATGGTAAATGAAATAAGCCTGACAGGAGCTGGCAAGTAGTGTGGATGTTAAAGTGGCTGGATCCCACATGACTGACTGTGCAGTTCAAGTCCCAGACTCAGTAGCTTGAAAATCATGCTGGGTACATGGGCACACATGCCCAAAACCCTGAAAGGGAATGGAAGGGAAGGGTTTACAGAGTGGCCATCTTCTTTGTTGGGGGGTGGGGGACGGATGGTGGCTTTTCACTTTCCTTCTCTTTCTCTTTTCTTTGTCTCTTTTGAGTGAGCGCATATGCACCCTATAGCAAAACAAAACAAAACAAAACAAGCCTGCCATGGTCACCAAAACTCATTTATACACTTTTGGAAACAGGCCCATACAATAAAATTGGTTGCTTTAGTTCTCAACATTTAGAAAAAATGGAGAAAGCTGACCCATCCTATGGGCTCAATGAGAATAAATTTTGCACTACACTTTCTGATGTTGGGGCTTTAGTATACCTTATAATTATGTTTTTTAGTAATCAATCAAACACCAATCTGATTAGATTATGGTAAAATGAAACTCCTGGAATCCTTATCCTAAAGGAGAATAATGATAAAATTATACTTTATAGTCAAAAAAAAAAGGGAAAATGACTGTGGAGTTATTTGTAATAATGTGATCAAAAACATAGATTTCTAACTCATGATTTTTTCAAGGGAAAAGAGAAGATGTGAGTCTACAATGAAGTTGCTCATTTTACCTTAATCTGAGATTACTAGAGGGGAAATTACCAGTTCATTTAGATGACAAATCTGATATAATAAATCATCTCAGGCAGCTGGAAGTGTATGTCCTTTTATAAGGGCTTCCAGAAGATATCCTATTCATTAAGAGGAAAGAAGTCTAACAGTTATTGGGTGCTTAACATATGCTAAACAGAACTTTCCATCCTTTAACATTCTTCACAAAGAAAAGTTTTTATACTTAAATTCTAATTACTTCAGGAGTGGGAAGAATCACTATTTTTTCTTGAATGAGTGTGTTTAGGTCAGCAAATACTAAACAATTAGAATCCTTGGTGTGACACTGGCCCTGATGAAAATCTGTGACCCTCTGGATTGGACATGAGGCCCATGAAGCAATGTGCCTGCAGTGAATAAGCTCGGGAAAACTGGTCTTCTTTAGAGCTTTGGGACACTAGATTTGCAGCAGTCTGCCTATACTGATGTCTCTACAGTGGGTCTACTCAACTAATGGCTGCATAATGAGTTCATGCATCTCTCTTTATCCAAAAGCAGAGTGAACAAAAGAAGAAAGGAAATCAGCTTTACGACACTCAGACATGCCATATAATATGGAAACAATTAGACTTGAGAAAATCGTAGTGGGGAAATACTCATGCTACATTTCCTTTATTATTATTATTATTAATATTTTTTTTGTTTGCAGGCACTTGCACTCACCAGAGAGAGAGAAGAGGGGATAGAGGAGAAAGTACCCACCATGAAGAATGGTCATACCCCAATCCCCTCTCCATCTCTCCTTCCTTAGGGATTTTGAGCATGCACATGCAGGCATAGCGTGTTTTTTAGGTCGTCATATCAGGGACTCCAACAACAGAGTCAGCCATGAAGGATCTAGCTACCTTAACTGCCATTGTATGGAACTGACTTACATTTACTTTTAAAAGTTTAAGATAGAGGAGCCAGGAGATGAGATAACTATTACTTCACTGGACTTCCACATTGCTGACCAGAGTTTGAGTCCCAGTCCAAGTGGCTTGAAAATCATGCTGAACACATGTGCATGTGTGCGCAAGATCCCAAGAGGAGAATAGAAGAGAAGGGATTGTGGCATGGCTAGCCTCCCTGGGGGATGATTTATCACCTTCCCTCTTACTGTCTGTCTCTGTCTCTCTCTGTGACAAGCACACATACCTAAAACAAAAACCTTTTAAAAAAAGTTTAAAATATATATTTTTAGTAATTTTTTTTTTTGTTTGAGATCATTGTAGCTTCATGTTTATTTATAAGAAATAAGAAATTTTTGGCATGTTTTACTCGATTTTCTCTAATGGCAACATCTTGCAAAATTATCAGTATTATACAATGTAAAAATAGAGTATTCTCACTGAGACAATCAGGATATAGAACACTGTGATCACCACAAAGATCCCTCATGTTATTTATTTTTTTCTTCCTCCTCCTTCTTCGTTTTAATTCTCAGAAAGCACATGTGCTTGCCAGAGAGAGACAGACATAGAGAGAGAGGAACAGAGAAAGCAATCCCCAGTGGGGTCTGGCCACACCATACTCCCTTCTCCATTTCTCCATCCTGTTGGAATTTGGAGCATGTGTGCACACATGCCCTAAGTGTTTTTCAAGACACTGGGGCTGAAATTTCAACCATGAGGGCCATGTTGGATACAGCTCACTTAACCACTAGACCATGGGATCGGCCCCCTCACATCGTTTCTTCATATATACTCACATTCATCCCTTGCCCATTCCATCCACAATCTTTGGCAATCATTTATCTATCCTTCATTCTTATTATTTTGTGTTTGAAGAATGTTAAATAAATGGAATCACACTGTATGTGCCTTTTTTTTTCCAGAGAGAGATTTTGCTTTAAGATGTCTGCACTCACCCAGAGAGACAGAGACAGACAGAGAGACAGAAAGTGAGAATTACCCTCTGAGGGGATGGCCACACCATGCTCTCTTCTCCTCCATTCTCCCCTTGGCATTTTGGGCACACATGAACACATGCCCGATGTGAGTTTTAAGCTGCTAGGTCTGGGACTCAAACCACAGTCAACTGTGTGGAAGTCCAGCAGCATAACCATTACACCATCTGCTGGTCTCAGTATGTGCCTTTTAAAATGATTCTTTAAGACTTTTGCCATAAGGTGCATGTGCTTACTGAAGAGCAAAAGAGCGAGACCATGAGGGGAAAAATGAGAAATCCCCCGTCCCCCCCGGAAATGGCCATGCTGCAGTTCCTTCTCCCTTTTCCTTCTGAGATTTTGGGCATGCACACACATACATCCAGGGTGTTGCAAGGCACCAAATCCAGGACTCAACCATGGTCAGCCATGGTCAGCCATATGGCATTCTAGCACCTTAATCACCATGCCACCTGCTGACCCCACCTATTTTTTTTTCTTCCATAGGTTGCATGTGCATACCAGAGAGAGAAAGAGAAAGGGAGAGGGAAAGTGAGAAATCATCTGCCGGGGTGGGGTGTGGGGGATGGCCATGCTACAATCCCTTCTCTTAAGATTTTGGGTACTAATGCACATGCCTGGCATGATTTTCACACAAGCAGATCCAAATTCTAGTCATGGTTATCCATGAGGGAGTCAGTGCCTTAACCACCATGCCACTTGACGGCCTCATTATGCACTCTATTGAGATTGACTTTTTTTCACTCGAGTAATTCTCTTGAGATTCATCTAGCTTTTTACACTTATCAGTAATGCTTTCCTTTTTTTGCTGAGTAGAAATGGATGATTTGGAGGTATCATAGTTTGTTTACTTCTTAACCTGTTGAAGAACATCTGGATTCATTCCACTTCTTGTCTATTATAAATAAAGCTGCTATAAATATTTGTGTACAGATATTTGTGTAAACAAAACTTTAAATTTTTAGATAATTGCCCAAACACAATTGTTGGCTCCTATGTTGTGTTACATTTTAAAATTGGTATCTAAACTATTTTCTAGAATGACTATTTTACATGCCCATCAACAATGTGTGAGCGATCCTGTTTTCCTGCATTCTTGATAGTATTTGGTGTTTCCACTCTAATGTATCTCAGCTCTTTGACAGGTTTGAAGAGATCGAACATTGTGATTTTTATTTGTATTTCTCCAATGATTAGTGGTGTTAAATAACTTTTCATGTGCTTTTTTGCCATGGATATATTCTCCTCAGTAAAATATCTCTTCATGTTTTTAGCCATTTTCTTCTCTCTCTCTTTTTGCCATTTTCTTTTTTAGGTTTTGGCCATAGAGCATGTGGATTCACAGGAGAAAAACAGAATGAGAAAATGAGGAATTACCCCTCTGGGGGATGACCATGCTGCAATCCCTTATTCTCAAGATTCTGGACATGCCAGGAATTACACCTGGTGTGTTTTTGAAGCCACCAGGTCCAGGACTTGAACCACAATTTGGGCCATGTAGGATCCAGTGTTTTAACCATGATGCCACCTGTTGGCCATTTTTTCTATTTTCTTATTGTATTTTTTTTTCCTAACTACTGAGTTTTAAGATTGTGTGGAAGGGGACCAGCAGATGGCATAGTGCACTCCTGGTATTGTCGACTATAATGTGAGTCTTGAAAGTGATGTCTTGCTTTCTCACTTTCTGTGTTCAAATTAAAATAATAATAATAATACAATACATAAAGTAAATAGGTTTTAAGATTTTTTTAGAGTGTGTGTGCACGTGTGTGTGTAATACTCTACATACAATTAGGTTGGTGCAAAAGCAAGTGGTTTTGGATTGTGAATTTTAAATAATTATAACTAGGCTCAGGCACATCTTTATTAATCAAAATAGGAATGATTGCAATCAATACATTATTGTCAATGAGAAATAGGTTTGTTTATTCCGGTAGGGAAAAAATCTGTGCTTTGGGATTTAATGAATTGGATATCATCTTCTGCACAATACATAAAGTAAATAGGTTTTAAGATTTTTTTAGAGTGTGTGTGCACGTGTGTGTGTAATACTCTACATACAATTAGGTTGGTGCAAAAGCAAGTGGTTTTGGATTGTGAATTTTAAATAATTATAACTAGGCTCAGGCACATCTTTATTAATCAAAATAGGAATGATTGCAATCAATACATTATTGTCAATGAGAAATAGGTTTGTTTATTCCGGTAGGGAAAAAATCTGTGCTTTGGGATTTAATGAATTGGAAATCATCTT
>NW_006199230.1:1599769-1614031 GCF_000334495.1 Tupaia belangeri chinensis
CTTTCCCTAGAAAAAGGTGTAGAAATGCTTGAAGAATTGATAGTTAGTGAGAGGCCAGGTGAATATGGTGGATGAGGCAAACTTTGTAGCCTAATTCCTTCAATCTTTGAAGCACTGGTGGTGTAACATGATGTTGGGCATTGTCATGAAGAAGAACTGGGCCACCTATTGATCAATGCCTGCTGTGGGAGTTGCGGTTTTTGGTGCATCTCATCTCTTTGCTGAGCATACTTCTCAGATGTGATGGTTCCACCAGGATTCAAAAAGCTGTAGTGGATCAGACTCCACCAAACAGTGACCATGACTTTTTTGGGTACAAGTTTGACTTTGCAAAGTGCTTTGAAGCTTCTTCAGGGTCCAACCACTGAGCTGGTCATCTCCGGTTGTCATATAGCATCCACTTCTTGTAGCACGTAAGAATCTGATGGAGAAATGGTTCATTGTTGTTGGGTAGGATAAGAGAAAACGATGCTTAGAAACCATGGTTTTAATGTTCAGTCATCTTGTGAGGTACCCACTAATTGAGCTTTCTTATCTTCCAATTTGCTTCAAACATTGAGTGACCATAGGAGAGTTGATGCTGAGTTCTTAAACAGCTTCTCATGTAGAGGACCATAGAGGATCATCACCTTTGATGATTGTTCTCAGTTGTTTGTTGTCAACTTCCAATGACCAGCCACTATGTTCCTCATCTTCAAGCTCTCATCTCCTTTGCAAAACTTCTTAAACCACCACTGCACTGGACCTTAATTAGCAGTTCCTGGGCCAATGAGTTGTTGGTATTGTGAGTTGCCTCTACTGCTTTACAACTCATTTTCAACTGGATAGGAAAATTGCATGAATTTGTTTTTTGTCTAACACCATTTCCATTGTCTAAAACATGTATGAAATAAACAGCAAGAAATAAGTCACTACCAAAAAAGCATAAGAGAGAAAAGTGAATTAAAAGGATGTATAACATAACCATATTTATTGAAAAATGTATCCAATATTAAATGGTAAATTTCAACATTGCAAAACCTCAATTACTTTTGTATCGACCTAAGAGTTCTTTGTCAGATGTGTGGGTGGCTAATATTTTCTTCTGCTCTATAGTTTTTATGCTTGTTTGTTTTGTTTTCATTTTCTTGAGAGAGATTTTTGCTGTAGGGCATGTACATTCACTGGAGACATAGAGAGACAGAGAAAGTGAGAAATCACACAC
The DNA here is from genome assembly GCF_000334495.1 of Tupaia belangeri chinensis. NCBI lineage: Eukaryota > Metazoa > Chordata > Mammalia > Scandentia > Tupaiidae > Tupaia > Tupaia belangeri. The sequence goes on from NW_006199230.1 coordinate 1,600,974, forward strand.
ACCCTGGGGCAGGGGATGGCCATGCCTCAATCCCTTTGCCTCTATTCTGCTCCTGGGATTTTAGACATGCACGCACAGTTGCCCGGCATGTTTCAAGCCACTGGGTCCTGGACTCAAACCATGGTCAGCCATGTGGGAGTCCAGCACCTTAATCACTATATTACCTGCTGGCCCCTATAGTATGTCTTTTAATCTTTTTCTTGGGAATATTTTTTTCACAGCAAAATACTATTCTGATAGAGTTCAACCTTATACTTTCTTCTTATATGGATTATGCTTTGGGTATGTCTATCTAATAATTTTTTTTTCTTAGCCTTAATTCCTGGAAAATTGTTTGTACTTTTAAAGATCTTAATCAATTTACAGCTTACATACAAGGCTGTGGTCTAATTTGAATTAATTTTTGTATAAAGGGTGGGATTTAAACCAAAGTTCTTTGTTTTTTGATTTTCTGTGTATGTCTCATTGCTCCCAAACTCTTCATTGATACCTATATTCCCTCTATTGATTTGCTTATGCACTTTTGTCATATTTAGTTTGGACATTTTTGTATCAGGCTACTTATGTTTTTTTTTTTTTCTATTTTGCGTAGTTCATCTGTCTATCACTGCCCAAAATCTCACAATCGTGACTGATGTGTCTATTTTATACATTCTGAAATTAGGTAGATTGATTCCTTTAATCTTATTCTATTTTCTCAAACATTTTTAGCTTTTATTTTTTTATATTTCCACATAAATTTTAGAATAATCATGTCTCTATAAATAATATTGCTGGAAATTTGACAGAAATTGTTTTAAATCTGTATATCAACTCGAGAATAGACATTTTTGATGTGTTTGGTCTTCCAGTCCATAGATATAGTGTATCTTTTTATTTACTTAAACATTTGTTTATTTTTTTATGCATCTACCAATTAGCTGAGAGACACTTAGGAGTTGACTGGTTACACTGGGTATGGCTAAGCTGCACACTGAGTCCAGCTCTGTTTCATAGAATCTGTTTGGTATATTGGATTAGCACAGGCATATTATTCTCACTGTTTAAACAGGAAAGCCCAACCATGTAAGCCCATGTAAAACCTCAAAACACAGGCCAAAGACAGATGCGTGCCATAAGCCAACATCATTGGGACTCATATATTCTGCCTATAATGGGAGGAAAGATAATTGGAACAGCATCTAGATACAGATAGATGAAATATTGGTAAAAACAAACAAATAAACAAACAAATTCAGTCCTCTACAAGGGCCCAAGATCTACTAGTGGATAGCAGAAGTAGAACAGAAACTCTCTAATTCAAAGTGCATGTATTTTCTAATAAAAATTAATTTATTCTCAATCAGTAGAATAAAGTGATCACAGAATAGGCAATATTTGCCAATTAAAAGAATGAATATAGTACTCAATTCTACCTCTTGCTAAAAGATCCTTTAGCTGTGTAGAAATAAATATAATTTTTGTGACAGTGGTACAAAATTTCTCATCAAGTAAGCAGACTCAGTAATTACTCTGCTCTATTTCCTATTCCTTCAATACCTGAGAATCTTTTGATCATGTTGTGTTATGAGACCTGAAAGAGTACTCCCTCATTGTTACAGTGAAATTTTCCAGACTTCAGTAGCTAATCATCTCTCCGACAGTGTTCTGCCTTCTATTTCATACCGTTTTCTAGCAAACAGTGTTACCATAAAAAATCCATTGCATTTTCATTACTTGCTCATCTCCTAAAGTTTTCCAATGACCTTTCCAAGAGTGCTCTTAAGAAGTTGTGTTTAATGAGTAGATTGTTTTTACAAGAATGAAAGAAGTCTCTGTTTAATATTCAGGCAGTACAACTAGTATGAAAGAACATCAGAAAGAAGAAATTTGAACATTTCTTACATCTAACATTCAGTTACAGACTTTTTCTGAACTAGATGAGAATCCCAGAAGTTATTTACCTTTTATTTATTTATTTATTTGCTTCTTTTTAGAGAGAGTTGGCAGCTTCTGAAGACAAAACTTGTGATGGAATCCCTGAGTGGTGTGGAACCAAATAGCAGGTGTGTATTTATGTGTGACAAAGCAGAAAGCATGCACCAATGATTTGTCTTGGGACTAGTAGAATGAGGGTTTTTTAGTACATCATTAAGAGCTTATTTTATGCAGGAAAATCATGGAAACCACATATGATTTATTATGTCTATATCTTTTTATTTCTATCTCAATCAACTCAATCAATGATGTCTTCACTAAATGTAATACTCAATGAGGTGGGAAAGCAATCAACTAGCCTGTAGACATCATTAAGATTATTGATGATTGATATACCAAGACAGCCTTATTCAAATTTATGTAGGAGAATCTACTTTCAGCTTCATTCCTGTCTTTCTGACATCAGATTCAGTTGAGAGTATAAAATTTAGTGAATCAAGTATCTATACAAATGTCTTGATGAGAAAAAAAAGTATACATATTATTTTGTTAACCGAAGTGGATGTTTGGTTAATTTTGCCAAGTATTTTGAACATTATTGCAAGTACTCCCAACCACACTTATAAATAGTTTCCAAATTATGTGAGTATCTGACAGAAAGAGAAACAACTCACTATCCTTTAAGTGCCTTGTATAATAACCAATTGTTTTCTTTGAGGATTTCTCTTATGTAGTTCATGTTTTAATGCTGTCCCTATGTCACCCATTATTTTTTCCTTAGGAAAATTGGTTCTTTCCAATTAACTGTTAAATCTGTAATACCACTCAGTTGCCTTCTGTTTGAAAAAAAATCTTTTATTTCTATTTCCAACCTTTGCCAATTTATGAGAGTCACATTTAAACTTATCATCTAAACATCGAGTTCAGACAGGGACTGATCTTGCCTCAAATTAAGGGCCTCTGTCCTCTGGTAGCTGATCATGTAAAATTAGGATAAGTACTGCAGAAACATACATTAAATTGAGCAGGGTAAGAAAACAGACAAGCAGAGCAAGTGTGCTCATTTATAAGAGCAATGCAGAAGGCTGACAGAAAGAAAATGCAATCTGATATTTGTCATTATACAAAAGAAAAGAGAAAGTTTTACTTGTAAAACTAACTTAATTCTCAAATTAGTTTATGTTAGGTTATTGTGTCTGCTCTGTGATTAAACATAACTAAAACCCTTAAAATTTCAATTCAACATCTAATGGACAGGAGCCAGCAGGTGGCGTGGTGGTCAAGGTGCTGGATTCTCACATAGCCAACTGTGGTTCCAGTCCCAGACTTGGGCATGTGTGTGTACCTGCCCAAAATTCCAGGAGGGAAATGGAAGAGAAGGGACTGTGGCATGGTCAGTCCCCCAAGGACCAATTTCTTACTTGCTCTGTTATATCTCTCTCCTCTCTGGCAAGCACATGTGCCCTATGGCAAACACTTAAAAAAAAAAAAATCCAATGAACTATTTCTTGTTTTTCATTTTTTTAATTGCTAGAGGGTATGTGCACTTACAGAGAGAAAAAGGGAGAGAGCTCCTTCCAATGGGGCATGACAACACTGTAATCTCTGTTTCTCCATCCTGTGGGGATTTGCGGTACTCATGCAAACATACTGGTATGTTTTTCCAGCCATTGGACCTGGACTCAAACTGTGTAGTCAACCATGAGGATTCAGCCTCCTTTAACCACTAGGCTATGGGACCAGCTCATTGTTTGTCATTTTTACTTTGCATTAGGATAGACATAAAAATAGATGCATAGTGACTCTGAATTTCTAAAGTACAATGATTTTTAAATTTTTTCACTCTTGGTATATTGCTAGGGCTTATTTTCATACCTAGAAAGTAGTAGGCCCTCTATAAATAATCTGATATGAAGGAATTTAAGGCCATATGATGATGACTGTATAATAAAATCCAATGTTAGTTTACTCAATTTTGAATTTCAAGTTCAGCACTGTTTGGTTTATAATCTCAGGAATCTACTTAAAAGGGCCTAATTTTTCTTATCTGAAAATGACAATAATAATAGTATTTAATGTCAAAAATAAAATAATATACATCAAGTTTTACACCAGTGATTGGGGCTAATAAGCACTCAAAAATCATTAGTAATGTTATTGAATAATTAATGACATAAAATTTATTTTCTCTGCTTGTTTGGGGCCATTTTTTTTTCAGCTCTAGGAGTTACAAGCTAATTTCTTTAGCCAAATGGAAAAATGCAATAGTAAATATTTAATATAAGTAAATCTATACACCAAAACCTAAATTCAACAATAAATTGTTTTTGCATAATTTTGTATTTCTAATTTTGTACATCTCTATTATCATAAATTACCAAAATTTTAATTTTCACTTATGTTTACTGATTTATAGTGTTTCTTTCCTATTCTAATTTTACAAAATATATATCAGACAAATTTAAACAAGAAATAATATATTTTTGAAACATAAGTAAAGAATTCAAGAGCAAGGGAAACAATATATAAATGTAAAGCAATAACGAAGAACAGTTTTAGGGGGAGAGCCTATGACATGCTATTTACAGTGACTGGATGTCACACGTTCAACTGCACAGTTCATGTCTTAGACCCAGCAGGTTGAAGACGTTGGGTGAGGGTGTGTATGAGCCCAAAATCCAAAGAAGAAAATGAAGAAGAGATTGTGGCATGACCATCTGCTTTCTCACTTTCCCTCTTTGTCTCTTTCTGTCTCTCTCCAGTAGGTGTGCATGCCCTATAACAATTTTTTTTTTTAATCTGAGTTTCCCAATAATTCAAGTGCTTGGTCAAAAAATGTGGTGAGGGGTGGGCACTGATAATTAACCCCAAATTCTTACTATCTCAATAGGGAAAAGGGGCACCAAAAACTCAAGTCACTAAGAATACACAATAAATACTGCCCACTAAGTCTAATATTATAGGTTTAATAGCAATTTACAAAACCTGACTGACATCTTTCTGGATTACAAACTTTAGAAAAAAAGGAATAGTTTTTACGATTGTTCTAATTTTTCTCTGAGCTCACAGTGACATCTCTCAAAAATGTTGTAATTAGTTATACAGCTCTTGTCCTCATCCACTTAACAAATATTTATGCACTACATACTACCTGCAAAATTGAAAGTAAAAAGCATTATAACTCTCCAGGAGAAAGACTTTTCTTAACTGAATTCTAAAGGTAATTTCTCATAGGAATTATCGCAAAGAGGACATGAAAGAATGTAATCAGTCACGTCTTTAACAACATTTTAATTGCAAATAAAATCATCAATTTCTGTGACAATTTCTCATATGACCTTTGCAAAAACTAAAAGATAATCAAAATTTGAATATTTTTTTATATAATTATAATTATGTTAATATTATAAGCATTGGTGAAAGTGAAATTGAGCATTTGAGAGTAAGGAGAAAAATAATTGATTACTTGTCAGAGTACTTGAAAGAGGATTACTATCGAAATGAAAATCACTACAATAAACACTCATTGACTCTCTATTGTGTATCTGGATCTGGCATAGGTGCTAGGGTTTTAAAATTGAGTTGGATTAGATTCACCTATTTAGCGTCGTCATCCTCAGCCCTAATATTTGCAGCGTCTGGGCCAAGAGCAAACAAAGCCCGTATTCCATGTGTGCACATTGTAAAAGCAATGACTAATGCTATCAAAGTGTTAAATAAAATACGTATAGTTTTATTCTTCTACTGTTTGAGGGGCCTCTCTTCTTTGTTCTTGTTTTAGGCCCTGTGCTTCTTGGCCTAACTCAGAATTGTGGTCAAAGTACTATTTGGTTGAACGTTTGGGTCTGTTTTTACCACTTCAGTCATATCAATACATCCTTAGTATCTGTGAAACAGGAACTGGAAATGAGGACTAATGGTCTAGGTGGCTGTTTGCTAGTTCTATAATTGTTACAGCTGCTTGATAAAAGTCTATATTCTTCCTTAGAATCTCCTGGATGTCAGAACTATAATACATGCTTAAATTGTTTTGTATAACATAACCAATAAGATATGAACAGCATCATAAAATCAAATATGCGATTTCTATAGTGAAATTATGAATGTTCACACTAAATGAGATAAATAGACTATAAATAATCTAACATCTACTCAGATCAGGTTTTGCTGCCAAAATTCTTCAGGTCAAGTCAGGTTTTGCCACTAAACGAATTAAAAAATAAAAACAAAACAAATATCTATGTTTTAAAAATTGTTTTGGATTTCAGAATTACATTTTAAAATATTGAGGATCTGTAGGGTAATTAGTCAATAGCTAAGCACTATAATTATGTTTTATAATTCAACCCCTATTACATTTTTTAAAGATGGTTATAATTATTTTTACTTTAAATATGGAAAAAAATGAGGTCTATAAAAGTTAAATAACTTTGCAAAAAAGAAAAAGTAAAAACAGAAATAAAAGCCTCTCAAGTTTGCATTGTTAATTCCTTTAGGGCAGAATGGACCATGCATAATATAGGAAGAACTATAGCAAGATGGTGGTGCAATTGTAAAATGCCAACATTAATCAAAATAATCACACTTGGGAAGGTTCCTAGTTCAAGTCCAGATATCTACCTGAGTAGGCTGTGTGCACATTTGCATGTGACCTGTGTCGGCTGAAAGCATGGGTTGGATGATAGTCAGGACCTTGTTAGGGGTGGTCACTCCTTCTTTGTCTCCCTCATGGAAAAATAAATAAACTTTAAAAGATACATTATATATACATATATATGTATATTGGATTGTCTTAAAAGTCATGATGCATTTTTGCATAGAAAAATACTCATGACTTTTCTGACAACCCATACATATATACATAAATATACATAGATATATTCACATATTCATGAAGAACCTGGAGGTATATTCAATTCCACTGACAGTTTCTTGGAGAATTTCTTTCAGTATTATTATTATGATACACTCAGACCAGTCCTTCTAACATGGTGTTACCCATATACCCTATCTCAGAAAGAGGACCCAGATAAACAACTGGAAGTTCTCAGAACATTTCTGTCATAAAATAAACTGTATTCAGCATGATTAAAAAAAAAAAAAGTACATACAACTATGCCTTACCAAAGATTCCAATGTAATGATGTGAACTTCTGGATTAATGAGCAATTTATCAATTTTGTAAGTAATATTCAACTGTCATTTCAAATTTCCACTGTCTTAAGTGTCTTTCTTTCTCTTGAATGCAAATTTGTCTTGATGATACTCATCACGCTCTGCTATATGGGTTCTGTGGGTCATTTCCATTCATACTCTTAATGACTAGACTTCAGCAAGTGTGTATTGCTAATGAAATGCACATTAGTAATGTTTAGTGTGACAGAACTGAAAAGGTCATCTTCTTTCTGTTGCTCTAAATGCATAGCAAATCATCAATCATTAAGATATAGTTTTACAGGTTTTGTTAGTTTGGGCTGGTTGTTGCTGATAGTAAGTTTGTTTCTATTTACCTGAATTCTTCCCTTGGAAAACCTGGACATTTCAGATATACTAACAGTGTAAAATCATTTTTCTTTTCCTTTCTTTCTTTCTCTCTCTTTTTTTCTTTCTTCCTTTGGTAACATCTGTAGAAAAGTTAGTTTTATTAACAATTAGTCTATGACCCAAGTACCAACCCAATAATACCTCAATCAATTGTCCTTGCCCATCATCATCATCATCATCATCATCATCATCTACTTTTCTTCCTGTGTGATCTCAACCAAATTTGTGGCTTCAAGATTATCCTTAACTGGGATCAGCAGTTAGCATAATAGCTATGTCGCTGGACTCCCGTGTAGTCGACCGTGGTTTGAGTCCCAAACCTGGTGGCTTAGACTCACGCCAGGCATGTGTGCACAAGTGCCCAAGATACCAAGAGGAGAATGGAAGAGAAGGGGTTGCAGCATGGCCATCCCCCTGGGGAGGTGATTTCTCACTTTCTGTCTCTTTCTGTCTTTCTGGAGAGCGCATGTGCCCTATAGCAAAAACTTCTCCAAAAATAAATAAATAAATAAAAAGATTATCCTTTACTGCTAATATCTTTAGTACTACACCGAGCAGGCTGAAATGCTGGTCCATAGATCCAACCAACTTCTAAATATCTCCACCTGGAGGTCTAATAGATGCAAAAAACCTTACCAACCTTCACAGACAGTCCTTAATTTCTACTTCTCATCTTGTTCCTCCCCACTGTAACAGTGGTATTTTCTCAGATGCACAGAACAAAATCATTGGAACGATCCTTTCTTTTTTTCTCTTACTCTCCTTTTCAATGTATCTTCAAACTCTATTAACTTCACCACCATCTGGATCTTGAATATAGCAATTTTAATTTTATCTTTTTCTATAGGTTGTATGTGCTTGTCTAGAGAAAGAAAAAGTGAGAAATCACCCCCCCCACCATCACCACCACCACCAGGGGGAATGGCCATGCTGCAATCTCTTCTCCTCATTCTCCTCTTGGGAGCTTGCACATGCACGCACATGCACCTGGTGTGCTTTTCAAGCCATCAGGTCTGGGACTCAAACCAGGCAGTTGGTCATGTGAGATCCAGCATCTTAATCACCATGCCATAGGCTAGCCCTGGATTTAGCAATTTTTCTCCAACTTCAGTGTTTTTGTTCTTGTCCAGAAAGTCATCAGGTTCTGCAATAATTATATAGTTGTTTCGTTTTGTTTCAGTCACCTACCTACAATTCAAAGTCCCAAGTGTAAACAGAATAATTAGTTCCAACTGTAAATTAGAGATATCACACACCACCTTCTTTCTGTTTCTCAAACATAACTGCATTTTATCATAGAGTTTCTGCCCTTGCTGAAGGATCTCCTGCTCTTATCTCCTTCACCCTGCATTTCTTATCCCTTCCCATCCTTTAAATCTAAGATCGAATGTCACTTTCTCATAAAAGTCTTTTTTGACAATTCTGTCTAATCTAAGCTTCATTCTCATGGTGTCATTTTCTGTAATTTATCTTGTTCTATGTCCTCAGTGTGTTTTTGATTACTCAAATTATTTTATTTGAAAACTTATTTATTATCTGCTTTCTACAATAGGATGTAGTCTTCTTGGCTAGAATACTTAGCTGTATCCAACTCCTCTCCCCTTTCAAGCACAAAGATCAGCTCTCTCACTCAGGTCTATTGCAAATCATAGACACTAAGAGATCAGGTCTGGCTGATAAAATCTGAGTGTCAGATGTCACCGGTAGGCTGAGGCAATGAGAATTTTGCTTGCAGTTTTCCAGCTTGTCTTCTTGAGATGCAGGAAATGGGAAATGCATGAGTTCCACTGATAGCTTAGAAGTCTGAATCCCTGGATGGGGAGAGCAGATGCCTTTCCTATCCTTGCTAGGCATAAAGTATGCGTGCAGAATGCACTTTTGTTTTATTAGACCTCTGAGATGTTGTGGTTACTTTAAAATGACAGCCTGTCCTGATTAATGCAAAAGGAAGTGATCTTGAATTCTATTTTTATATTTAATTTTGCTCCTAGTAAAATAGTAAGTATCCAAAATTATGTTTGGACACTGAATAATGAATGAATCCATGTTAGCTGCTTCCTTCCTATGGCTGGCAGCTAAACCCTGGAGATTTACTAGCACTGTGCTGTCTCCTGGTGACGGGAATTCTCCCATGGCTGAGGAGAACATTTATGTGTGAGATGTCCCCTGACAGTATCCCAGTTATAAAATTTAATTCCTGTGCCATAAAAGAAAGCAAATAGCAAATTACCTGAAATTTTGTTGGTGGGGAAAATGGATTAAGAGAGTGAAATAGTGAATTATGGAAAAAAGATAAAAAGTTGATCAAGCCGTAGTTCCATTGCCTTCCTTATCAAAGATATAATTTCACCATTCCCTTGATGGGCAATTATCACGTTTTATCTCCACACTGCAACCACACCCAGACTTAGCCAGGATCATGACTTTGCACATATCGGCCTTGGTTTCTCAGGGAGGTCTTGGGACATAAACCCAGGATTTCCCCATGTGGGTTCAGTTACATTGACTGCTACATGACTGTCAGGGCCCTGTCAGAATTTATTTCTACCATTCTCCATCATTTGTTTTTTTCTTCTTCTTCACCCTTCATTTTTATCCATGTTTCCATTTCCTCCCCAAATTTGTTACCTCTGATTCCTTTCTTATCCTGAGCTGAACTAATATTGTTTAAAGTGTCACATCCCGTGTTAAGAGAAGGCTTTATGAGAAGAACCATTTCTGTTCTTTTTCTGTTCGCAATATTATGTGCAGGTATTTGTGTGTGAGTGTGTGTGTGTGTGAGTGTGTTATTTGTGCATGTGTGTGTGGATTTGTAATTGTGGTCTTTGAATAATAAACGATGATACCTTTAGCTTCAGATTCCTTTCTAAGTTATACTGGACGTGGAATAAAATTTCTTTTCAAGTGTAGCTGAGGTAGCAGGCACTGGTAAGTGCTGCTGGCCGGCACGCAGAGACTACATGAATGACCCCGGATGTTTTCTGCCTCAGCCTAGAAAGTCAGGTACCATGTCCTTCATCTGTAGTCCCCACTACCCAGAAGATTGAAGCAGGAGGATTGTGACATACAGAGATCTTGTCTTAAGAAAATATGCACAACAAAGTCTTTCTTTTTCCAAGACATCATCAACTAAAGAACTAAGAAGGCAAATTTTAAATGATTTGGGCACTTGGGAAAACCAAGATAGTATTAGAATTTTTCTACAAATAATTATAAAGTAGGAAACCATGTGAATGAACAAGACTTGACTTCAATTGTGTTTCAGTTATTTTTACACACCTCTAGCATTTATTTAAAACAACACCAACAAAAAGGTTACTCAAAAATAAAATCAACATGTAAAAATCTATTACATTTTGCTTACCAGAATCTGATAATGATGAAGACTAAGGATTTGTTTCAATTCATTTTGTTCTTGAAAGATAGTAAAACTCCAGAAAATTTAAAAAGGAAATCCTAGAGAAAGACATTTGTAGTTTTTCTCATAATGGAAGTCATGTCAAACTTAGTTGATTTCCCCTTCAAATTATTAGTCCTATGTGTATAATATTAGTTTCAATTTATCTTTCTTAGAGGAAAAATTATCTTGCTTTCTCCCTCTTAGACATTTACTCTACCGTTTAAAGGTTTTAAATAGAGATATGCAATATAGATCAATTTTGTTTTCCTCTTTGGCATTTGAAGCATTTTTTTCCTTGAAAAATAAGCATTTGGAGTCCAGTTCAATTATTGATACATTATGCATTGCTCCAGTGTGCTATCTCAAAGCTGCTTCTCCCTGGAAACACATGGAAATGATTATAATTTAATTTCTTTTGAATGTTACTTGATTAAGTTTGAAATTATTATCTTTTGTATTTGTATCACTAACAATGGGCTCTTTTGCCTGTAAGTGCATGCATATGTATATGTGCGTAGTTTTTAAAAAGATTCTGGTAATAACTTAGCTATATAAATTCTGTGGATACATTGTAAAATAGTAAAACCTTGTATAATTTTATATATTCAATTCCTTATATCCAGTTCTAGACATTGTTCAAGAAAAAAGCCACTGGTCATATGAGGCAAATGCTACAAACAAGATTGGGGCTATATTTATGGTCCTTGACTATATGAAAGTGTGAGGTTCTGTGTCTTAGTGAGGGTCCTCATCTATGTACTTTCCTTAAATTAGGAAGAAAAAAAGATAAGAGCGGGGAAAAATAAAAATAGCTATCACAAGACTATAGATTTTTTGCTTCAATTTATGTTTTCTCCATATCTATTCATCTATCAAATATACAGTCTAGTTTCAATTCCCAGGTAGTCAATTTAATGTTTTTTAATGGTCCTAGACTATATCCATCAATTCCTCTCCAAATTTGAACTATTGGTATAAATAAATTTGAAGCAAGAATATATGGCTTCTCCACATCAAAAATTCCAAAATTTTGTAAAGGCAATTCACATGCAATACCTGCCAATCCAATGAATTAATCTGTCGTTAGGTAGGTTTTTATAAAAAAAAAGGAATAAGTTCTTCCTCAGTTTGAATGTGAGAATAAAAATGCTAATATCATCTCTTCACAAGGAACTTCATAAAATACTATTCTAAAAACATATTTTGTATGTTTTTTCCCAGTAGTCCCTAATATGCCAGACACTTTGTTATGGCAAACAAGTTACATAAAGGGACTAATAAAATAAATACGTTTCTTCTCAATTTGTATTCATCTCTGTCATATTGTCAGCCTAATTGATACAACTGTTGTCATCTGTATCCATTAATATTTGCATTCTAAGCTTCTATATTCTGAGCTTGTTCATGAGTTCTTTCTCCTTCCTTTTATTTCCTTTTCAATACTTTCATACTTTTAATCCCAAATGATACTCTTCAGTAGCTAATGAAGTTTATCTAAAATTACTGTAGCCTGTTTCAACATTAACTTTGTTTGAACTTTATAATATGCATTTATATTGATTTATCACCCATAGGTTCTTTCAATATGTATTTATTAAATTCTAAGCATTGCATTAAGCTCCAGTAATATAACAATTCATTAATCTCAGCCTGATGTCACAAACTGATGTAAATAAACTATGAACTTTCCAAATAAACAAAACTTACTTTGAGTGAAATGGCCATGGTATCCATAGAACTTGTAGCTTAGTTCAATAGGAACTAAGTAGGTTCTTAATGAAGATTTGAAAAAAAATGAATGTATTAAAGCATGAATGAATAATGTAGTGTGATGGTGTCAGTGTTGTATTAGAGACATTTACAAAAAAAAGAAATCAAGATGGATATATAACAGCCCAATGAATGCACCAAAAGAAAGGATGTTGGCCTTTGAGTTTCTGCCTAAACAGCAAGGCACAGCTACGAATACCAAGGAAGAAGGGTGTCTCAAGAAATGACAAAAAGAAATGAAAGAATAAGGCAAATGGCACATTGAGGAAATATGAGGATTTTTATATCATTCTCTTCAAGTCCCAAGATACCCCACATATCTTTTGGCAAATTCCCAGGCATCTTTATTAAGAAAAGGCTTTTTTTTTTTTTTTTTTTTTTTTTTTTTTTTTTTTTTTTTTTTTCCTTTTTTTTTTTTTTTTTTTAA
>NW_006199230.1:1614491-1659838 GCF_000334495.1 Tupaia belangeri chinensis
AAAAAAATTTTTTTTTTTTTTTTTTTTTTTTTTTTTTTTTGCTAGCTTGCCTATTTTTTTTTTTAATTTTAAAAACCTTCCTTTTTGTTTGTTTGTTTAAACTCATTCTAACATGAAGTAATAAGGAGTAATAGGATAAACCCTGGATTATAAGTCAGAACTTGCTAGTTATAACACAGTTTGGAGATGCCTTCACTTCACCGTATAGCCTTTAGAAGTTAACTTTTTCTCTCTACATCAAAATTTCCACACAAATAAATTAAAAATGTTGAGGTAGGTATTCTCTCAGATTTCTTCCATCACAGAATATTCTAACAACCTTGACTCTAATCTTCTAAGTTTTCACATTTCTAGTAGGCTGAGTGAAACAGAAAAAAAAAAAAAGTACAAAGGAAAGACATTAGGAAAATATCACAGAAATACGTATTAGAGAGACTGCACACTGCATTCCTGGGAAAATTGAAAGGAAATGATGTTATCTACCTGGGTTTGAAGAGTACAGTCCTTTTTTGGAGAGAAGAGAGGTCAGACAAGAGGACTTTGAGAGCTGTGCTGCTATGTGATTATTTTCTTAGGACATGTAGAAACAAGGATCTTTTACACGCACAGGGCCTCAGTAAGAAAAAAAGAATTTGTGTGATGGATCAAAACTGTAATTATGGTACCTTAATAAAGTCAAAACCAATTCGCTCAAGAATTTAATAGATTTTACATGCATCTTTCTACCTGATTTTACACCACGGCTTTGACAGACAAGTCCCTTCGTTAAGGCAGTGAGAAGTCTGGCCTTGAAGAGAGGAAGGAGTTCAAGACATGTGAAAACATTCATTCGACGCCGTAAGCAAGCTGCCACCACTGTAGTTACCCGTCCGTGTGTGTAAGAGTTCCTGTGATTTGTTCAGCTCTGTCTTAGGGCTGCTACTATGGCAACAGACATGGATAAAAAAGGATAAACATTTGATAAAAGCAAATGGGAAAAAATCCTTCCTACAGGGTGTAATAAATACAGTGCACTTTGTAATGAGAAGCTCTCACAGCTTGATGTTTTGGAAGGAAAATTCATAATAGCCAATGTGCTCATAGACTGTCCCACAACTTATCAGAATATGGAGCCTGGAAAGCAGTTCACTGACATATCTATAAGCATGTAGGAATAACTACTATATGCCAAACATTGTGCTTGATACCATAGGGAATGCTAATATATGCTACTGGAAGCTAGACCTTAAGTGGAAAAAAAAAAACAAAAACAAAAATAGGCAGTTAATTAAAATAGAAGGCAGACTGTAATAAGTGAAATAAAAGCTACACCAAAACAGATGTCATAGATTTAGAAGGAACAAAATATCATTTGAACTGAGGATATTAGGAGAAAAAGCAATGAGGAAGTAGCATTTGAGTCAGCCCTTGATGACTGACTCAATGTGTTGTAAAATTAAGCCTTTATGGAAGTAATGCACATTTTAAAAGTCATGAGTAGTCATTAAATATCATTTTAAAAATACAGAAAAATATGATAAAAATTACCTCGAGTCTCTAAAATATAATTACAGCTTAGAATGCTGGTTACATTTCAAGTCTTTTTGACATATATAAGAGAAGATGAAATACTCTATCTAATGTATTTTTTCCTGATGTTTCTCTTGGCCATTCTTCTACAAGCACTTTCCCAGATTTTTCTATGTCCTTAATGAATGTGGTTTTTTTATAAATTCATTATTAATATTCTTTGGAATCTCTTTTCCATTGGTGGTTGAGGTCTCCCTGCGTGCATCGGGGTAATAAAGATAATGTAGAGATCAATCAGTCTTGAAGAACTTAAAAACAAATAAACAAACAAACTCTATTGAGTTCATAATGGCTACTGACATGATGGAGACAACATGACTTCCAAAACCCAGCTAAATGAAGTCAAACATTTTTCTAACCATATATCACTTGTGTTACAAAACAGACTACTCATTTCATCTTTATCAATTCAACTTCACCTCATTATAAAAATCCACGTTATTTATCAGAGGCCATTAAAAGAAAAGCAGGGGAGAAGAAGGTTTTACTCTTCTTTGGATTTCTCATCTGGAGCTCTATGGCAGTCTGTGAGCCATGGATATATTGGACGCATTTCAAGGCTTCTGAGAACCAGTTTCCCAGTGTACTCAGGCATTATGTCTACTCTGTGTGGAAATCACAGAGTCAGCACCCACATGTTTAGCTATGCCTAGCCAACTTCCAGATTCATGATGACAGGGTAAAGTCTATTCCACACCTCTCTGTTCCCAAATCACTCGCCTATATATTACACAAAAATAAGAAAAGAATCTTCACCATGGATGATAACAAAGGGCCATCTGTAACTTGTACCATATGTGGCAAGAAAATAGAGTAGCTATGGCTTAGCAGAGAATCCAACTCATGTGCCTACTATCAATGAATGCATTCTTCTCTAGAATCCATTTAAAAGTTAAGTGCTAAAGATAGTAATTGTTGTTATTATTTCTTTAATTATTTTATTTAACTATATTTATTTTAATTTGACCAGAGAAGGACAGAGGGAGAGAAAGAGAAAGTGAGAAAGCAATCCGCCAGGTCTGGTACTCAAATCATGGTCAGCCATGTGGGAGTTCAACACTCTCCTCCATGCCACTTGCTGGTGCAGAGGGTAGATATGAGACAGGAATTTGAAAATTAAGTAATAGTTGGAATGCTATATAAATCTCCAAAGTCTTTATTTTCTATATCTTTGGACTTCATTTTCCTCTAGACAATTAAATCAGGGGCTGGTTATGTAGCCTAGTAGCTTAAGAAGCCAGATCCCTCATGGCTGATGTTACGGTTCAAATATCAGCCCTGAAGATGTTTAAAAAAAAAAACAAAAAACATTAGGTGCATATACACACATGACTCAAATCCTGATAGTATGGAAAAATGGAGGAGAAGAGATTGTGGCATGACCATACTCCACTAGGGAATGCTTTCTACTCCTTCATCTCTCTTTGTCTTTCTGTCTCTTTCTAGCAAGTGCATACAACCTGTGAGGGAAAAAAAAGAATCAGGCCCAAGCATAGTGGTACAAACTGTAGTGTACCTCAATGCACTGGATGAGACCAAATGGGAGGTCCTGGTCCAACCTAAATGTCCTGTGCATGATAGCACTTGCTTGTGCTTCTAGCTAGCTGCCTGAACAGGGCAGGAGGATCACAACATGGAGAGTGCAGAGATACTGATAAAAATCTCTCTTTTTTTCTCTCTCCTTCCCATACTCTGTCTCATAAAAACCAAACCAACAAAAATTGCATAAGGGGATTTAAGGGGTTATCAGATATTAAAGAAGGCAAATTGAGAGCTCCTGTTGGGAACTGAAGTCCTAAATAAAACTCTGCCTCTGGTTAGTACAGCCTCTTAGTGTCTTCTTTTCACACAACTCCAAAAAACGAATAAGAAGGTTGATAATTATCAAGGGAAAATATGAAAGCTCTCGCTCTAAAAATATTTAGAAGCAGCTGATTAAAAAACAAAAACCAGCTAACCATTTATTCATTCTTCAAAGAAACTTCCCTGGTTATAAGCCTAATCACACAGAGACATCAATTCCATCTTTTCTTAGTGACACTTTCTTGCATATTTATGGATAGCCTACTTCCAGAAGGTGATAAAAAGTGTCCTGTGCCACTCAGTAGAGTCTTTCCTTGCCAAGGGGAGCATAGTGGGTAGTTCTACGTCCTAGAGACTACGAAGTCACGTCTCCATCTGGGAACAACTTGGTAGATTCCTGATTTGTGAGGCTATCTTCATAAAGAAACTTACCATCTTTTGTCTCAACATCTCTCAATCAGTCACATCAGAATTCTACTTGGCAATCCCATAGCAGCATATATTTTAAATGTAGAGATATTAATGTAAATATCTACAAAATTACAGAAAGAATTGAATGTGCTTGTGTCTGGAAAGTGAGATAAAGTACAAAGGCGAAGAAGGTCATTTGTTTCCTGCAAAAATATTTTAAATTTTTAAAAATTGCCTCTGAATCAGCACATGGCATGGTGGTTAAGGTACTAGATCCCACATGGCTACCTGCAATTTGAGTCCTGGACTCAGGAACCTGAAAAACCTGCTGGCACATGTGCCTGTGTTCCCCAAAACTCAAGAGGAGAATGGAGAAGGGACTGTGGTATGGTTATCCTCCCGGGGTGGGGGGGGATTTCTCACTTTACCTCTCTCCTTGTTTCTCTTTGCTCTCTCCAGTAAGTGCATGTGCCCTGTGGCAAAAGATCTAACGTCATCGTCATCATAATACTTCTCTAATGTTTTAATATAGGGAAGAAAGTATAATTTCAGTTCTGTGCAGAAAATAAAGTAATGGTAAAGAAGATAGTTATACATACCAAATGAAAGGATTTCTGAGACTGCTCAAAGTTACTAATGAAAAGTGAAGGCAAAAGACCTCTAGTTGATTTTTCTTAAAAAAAAAAAAATCGGACTGTAAAAAATAAAGTTCTACTGAATTTAAAGCCTACCTACATTGGATAGCTGTAAGCATTTAAGTTTTATATTGATTTTTTTCAGTTTTTGTGAATTACTTTATTGCAAATAAATAATGAAAATGTATTCAATATATAAATATTTTGCTTGCTTGTTTAGCCTAAACATTCTTCTCTCCTTGTACTATAGTTAGGATTATCTTTTGATAATCCAAAAGATTCCAAAATAAAGAGTTCTGGGTTAAAAAGAATAAAAACTTGGCAGTCTCTTGAAACATGTCAAATTATTTTTGGAGCTATTTCTAACAATACTTGCACTTACCAAATAACAACTGTGATGTAACCTCAGAGCAGTAAAATTACATGATTTTGGGGATCTGAAAATAATCCATTGTGGATTATTCTTTTTGTGAATGACAGTAGGAAAAATAATTAGAAAGCTGTTTTTGGACATGTTGAGAAGGGTTTGGCTAACACATTAATATTGTATGTTCTGTTGGCAGTGGGGAGTCATTATTTGTGTGTTTTTGGTTTTTTTTTGAAATGAGGAACAAAATGTGGAATGATTTAACATGTTTTCTCATGTGTAACTGTTATGCTTTTTCAGAACAACCAAAAAGAATTGAGGAACCCCATGCAAAACTTTCTTGATATAGATAAACAGGAAATTAAGGTTATTGGCTTACCTATATGTTGCCAATACTTAAGCAGGTTAAGGCAGTAAATGAGTCTTGAAGAAATATCTACAAACATATAGAAAGCATATATATCCATATACTTAATGCAAATATTTGTTATTTTAGGGATATGTATATTTATCAACTTTCCATCATGGAGGATCCATCTAGAGTTATAAAGAATAGTGTGTCAGTACCAGCAGGTGATGTGGTGGTTAAAGTACTGGACTCCCACATGGCTCACCACAGTCCCACATGGCTACCTGCAATTTGAGTCCTGGACTCAGGAACCTGAAAAACATGCTGGCACATGTGCCTGTGTTCCCCAAAACTCAAGAGGAGAATGGAGAAGGGACTGTGGTATGGTTATCCTCCCGGGGTGGGGGGGGATTTCTCACTTTACCTCTCTCCTTGTTTCTCTTTGCTCTCTCCAGTAAGTGCATGTGCCCTGTGGCAAAAGATCTAACGTCATCGTCATCATAATACTTCTCTAATGTTTTAATATAGGGAAGAAAGTATAATTTCAGTTCTGTGCAGAAAATAAAGTAATGGTAAAGAAGATAGTTATACATACCAAATGAAAGGATTTCTGAGACTGCTCAAAGTTACTAATGAAAAGTGAAGGCAAAAGACCTCTAGTTGATTTTTCTTAAAAAAAAAAAAATCGGACTGTAAAAAATAAAGTTCTACTGAATTTAAAGCCTACCTACATTGGATAGCTGTAAGCATTTAAGTTTTATATTGATTTTTTTCAGTTTTTGTGAATTACTTTATTGCAAATAAATAATGAAAATGTATTCAATATATAAATATTTTGCTTGCTTGTTTAGCCTAAACATTCTTCTCTCCTTGTACTATAGTTAGGATTATCTTTTGATAATCCAAAAGATTCCAAAATAAAGAGTTCTGGGTTAAAAAGAATAAAAACTTGGCAGTCTCTTGAAACATGTCAAATTATTTTTGGAGCTATTTCTAACAATACTTGCACTTACCAAATAACAACTGTGATGTAACCTCAGAGCAGTAAAATTACATGATTTTGGGGATCTGAAAATAATCCATTGTGGATTATTCTTTTTGTGAATGACAGTAGGAAAAATAATTAGAAAGCTGTTTTTGGACATGTTGAGAAGGGTTTGGCTAACACATTAATATTGTATGTTCTGTTGGCAGTGGGGAGTCATTATTTGTGTGTTTTTGGTTTTTTTTTGAAATGAGGAACAAAATGTGGAATGATTTAACATGTTTTCTCATGTGTAACTGTTATGCTTTTTCAGAACAACCAAAAAGAATTGAGGAACCCCATGCAAAACTTTCTTGATATAGATAAACAGGAAATTAAGGTTATTGGCTTACCTATATGTTGCCAATACTTAAGCAGGTTAAGGCAGTAAATGAGTCTTGAAGAAATATCTACAAACATATAGAAAGCATATATATCCATATACTTAATGCAAATATTTGTTATTTTAGGGATATGTATATTTATCAACTTTCCATCATGGAGGATCCATCTAGAGTTATAAAGAATAGTGTGTCAGTACCAGCAGGTGATGTGGTGGTTAAAGTACTGGACTCCCACATGGCTCACCACAGTTTGAGTCCTAGTCCTGGCAGCTTTTTTCTTTCTCTTTCTCTCATCAAATTGAATAATAATAATAATAATAGATAAATAAGATTAAGTAAATGATTCTTTAAAAATACAGAGTGGTGTATAAGCTAAAATGACTTGAAATTTAAATAATAATAATAACAGCAAGCTAAAGACAGCACATGAGAAGGGTGGGCAATGAGAGGAGGGAAATCAAGGAGGGAGGAAAAAAGCAAAACATTTAACAGACACAAAAATTGAAAATTGTCTGCTAGTAATAACGTATATGATAATATCTTTGACTAGATTGATATGCATTGTATTCAAGGTGACAAAACTCATTTTGTATGCTGTAAAGATGTGCAGTGATTAAATGGAAAAAAAGAAGAAAATAAGTAATTTTTTTTTGAAAAAAGGAAAACAGAGTGGTGTGTAGAAAATTAAATTAAAATAGAGTTAGGTCAGGTTATTAGCTTGGAGACAGAAAAGTATGTACTGTACTAGGATACTGAGTTCCTAGATTACCATTGTCCTCAGGAAGAATATTGAGAAAATAACCACTATTAACATGCCATGTGTTTAACCACTAAGTCATTTTAATATGAAGATCAGACAAATTAGAGAAACGGGTAACCTGGGAAATATAGAAAGAAAAAAACAAAAAGCCACCTTGAGAAAAATTTGATTTAGTGGAAAACAAAATTCTGTGAGGGCAGGGAGGCAGGAATAAGACTTTATGGTCAGAGAAAAATTCAGCTTCTTGGCATTCTCAATCACCTATCAGGACTTCAGAGGGCATTACCTAACAGCACGCAAGGCGTGCAGAGAACTAGCTGAGGCCTTGTAAGGGGCTTCTTTGTCTTTCAGATGGCTGGCAGGAGCCACCCCAGGCATTCTCCCCAAGCAGCTGGCTGAGAGGTACAGAATCTTTCTTGAACAATGCCCAAAACCTCCAGAAAAGTTTAAAATTAATAGTCAGGCACATAAAAGTAGATATGAAATAAAATTTTAGTACTTCTACCATATTCCTGGTCCCTTTATTTGGTCCTTTTGTACCATAATCACATTCCTTTATGATCTGCTTTGGCAATAAAAAAGTAGCTGTAGAATGCTTTGGAATTTTTATAAATGGCTTTTCCATTCTTTCTGCAAATGTTACTGAAATCCAGACAGTCATCTGTATTTATGGATTCACCCCAGAACAGATTGATTATAGTTGAAAATACATGAAAATATATCAATAATAAATAATACTAATTAGGGCTCGCCCCATGGGACAGTGAGAATGTCCTGCTCAAGAGAAGCCAGATCCCACAGACAGCCATTGTTGGAATTTCCAGTCTGGTCAGCCTGAAACATGCTGAGCATGCGTACCAGTGCCTAAGATCTCACAGGCTGAAGGAGCAGAGGAAGAGGATCATGGCATGACCACTCCCTGTGGAACATGCTCCTCTTTCTTTTTCTTTCTCTATGTGTGCATGTGCTCTCTCCTGAATAAAAAAGGGAAAAACAAACAAACAAAAACATACAAGTTTAAAGCACAGTACAACAACTATTTATAGAGAATTTGTATTGTGATACATATCATAAATAATCTTGAGATAACTTGAACTTGTATAACGTAGAATGTGTGTAGGTTATAAGCAGACACTACGCCATTTTATATGTGGGATTTAAGCTTCCATGGATTTTGGTGTTCCCAGCATGAGTTGAGGGGAAGAGGATCCAAAAACCAGAATCCCATAGATACTGAGAGATGAGTATATACTCTTGAAAATTCTAAGGATCTGGGTAGGAAACAGATTATTTGCTTATCTAATTTTAATTGATGTGCAATAAATGTAACAGTTTTAAATATATGGCATTACAAATCTTGACAAATGTTTTTCCTTTTTGAACCTATTATAAATAAAGATTTTATGATTATTTTTAAACAAATAATTTTATAGACATATGAGTTTATTTCTTTCGAGCAAAAAGTAGAATTGCCGAATTATAACAGTATGTGCATAACTTAGTGAGAAATTCCAGTTACATTTTATACACTATGGTAGAGGAAGTAATGACTCTCCAAAGATACCCTAATCCCTAGGACTTGTAAATACATTACCTCACATGACAAAAAGGTTTTGTATATGTGATTACCTTAAGAATCTTGAGACTTGGAGATTATCCTAGAGTATCCTGGTGGGTCTAATGTAATTATGAGTAATCCCTTTTAAGAAGGAAGCAAAAGAAACAAAATTAGAGAGAGGACATATGACAAGAGAAGAGGTTGGAATAATGCACTGGGAAGATAAAGGGGCTATGAACCCAAGGCAAGTGGGTTTTAGCAGCTAGGGAAGGCAAGAACACCATAGAGTCTCGAAGCCTACAGAAGGAACACTACTTTGCTCACAGCCTGATTATAGACTTCAGACTTCCAGAAATGTATCAGAACACATTTATGTTACTAAGTCGTATTTTTATTTTGCAGCCTCAAGAGAAAACTAACACATATGACATCACTAATGTATGACAGTTCCAGTTGAATCACATCTCATTAAAGTTTGAAGTTATGGGTCTGTAATTTGGGGGGGCCATTCTAGTGCATATGTAATTATATCTTACTGTGATTTAATTTACGACTTGTATATTTCTAAGGATTATGAGTATTGATTTATTCTCAGTATTTTGTGAAAATTTGCCAATTTTCTTTTGTGAAATGTCAGTTGGTTTTGATCAGTTCTTCTGTTGCCTTTACATTAGTTGAAGGACTTTAAGTATTCAATATGGCCATTTTTTCCATGGTATATGCATTGGAAATATTTTCTCTAATTTGTGGTTGATATTTTAATTTTCTTGATATATTTTGATGAACAAAAAATTTACATTGATTAAATTCAATTAATCTTCAATTTCTATACTTCATACTATGAGTTCTAATAAATCCTTTGTTACCTCAGAATAAAAATATATTCCTTACATTTTGTTTCATTGAAGTTTTAATAGATTCAGCTTATATACTTAGATGTATAATCCACCAAACTAAATGTTGTTCATGGTTTGATGTAAGTGTTGAGGTTTATTACTTTGTTTTTATCAAATTTTAGCATCACTTCTTTTTGGAGAGTCCCCCCCCCACCCCGCTATAGGGCGCGTGCGCTCAGCAGACAGAGACATAGAGACAGAAAGCGAGAAATCACCTCCCTGGAGGGATGGTCACGCCGCAATCCCTTCTCCTCCATTCTCCTCTCCGGATCTTGGGCACGCACGCACATGCGCCCAGCGTGAGTTTTAAGCCACCGGGTCTGGGACACGAACTGCAGTCGACTACGCGGGAGTCCAGTGACATAGCCATTACCTAACTGCTGGTTCCCAGCATCACTTCTTGAAAGGACTTTTCTTTCTTTCCTCACTGATCTACCATATGCTTTAACTTAAAATTAATTAACTGGGTATCAGTAGATGGCATAATGGTTATGTTGCTGGACTCCCAGGTTCAGGTCCCAGACCTGGTGGCTTGAAACTCATGCTGGGCGTACATGTCCAAAATCCCAAGAGAGGACTGCGAGAGAAGGTACTGTGGCATGGCCATCCCTGCTGGGGGTGATTTCTTCCTTTTCATTTCTCTGTCTCTCTCCAGTAAGCACATGTACCCTATAGCAAAACTCTCTCAAAAAAAAAAAAAAAAAAAAAAAAAAAAAAAAAAACAAAAGAAAGAAAAAGAAAGAAAGAAAGAAAGAAAATTAATTTACTATATATCCATTGGATTCTCAGTTTGGTTCAATTAATCTAGTTCTGTCTATCCTTAATTTAAAAAAAATGTTAACCATTTCTATTACACGGTTATTTATTAGGTACATTTTATGAGCATAAAATATTAATTATATAGAAGTGCAATTTTTCAAAAAAAATTTTTTTCTGAAATTACTCCCCTTTTTTACCTTATTTAAAAGTTTTTCAACCCTAAGGCAGGGAAGATACTATTTTGTTTTTCATAGAAGCCTTAGAATTTTCTGTATGACAACTCATCATTTGTAAATAAAAGTAGTCTTATCTCTTCCTTCCTATTTTTGTTTCATTTATATGCATTTTCCTGAATATATAAGATTGGTTAGTGCTTTCAGCACATGGCTGGAATGAAATAATGAGAGGAGATATCCTTACGTTATTCCCAATCTTAGAAAGTCTTCAGTAGTTTACCATTATGTAACACTTTAAATGCATTTTTTAAAATAATTATTTATTTTAATTTTATGTATTTATTCATTTATCTTAATTTAACCAGACACACACACACACAGAGAGAGAGAGAGAGAGAGAGAGAGAGAAAGTGAGGAAGCAAGCACCAGGTTGGGGACTTGGAACCATGGTCAGCAATGTAGGAGTGTCCAGTACCTTAACCACCATGCCACCTGCTTTGTAATTTTTAAAAATTCCCTTTAACAGGTTGAGTAAGTTTTCTTCTGCACCTAATTTCTCACTTTTACACTAAGTCAAGACTCAGTTTCCAGCAGTTTGTCAAAGTTACTGTTGAAGTGTTCTTTCCACTTCAGATTTCAATAGCTTATGTTCCTGGTAAGTAGATCTTAATTACTGTATCTCTCCAGGTGCTCAATAGCTCTAGATTTGGTAGTGGTATTTCCCCTATGGCTTTGATACTCTAATGAGTCCATGTTAAGACTTTGGTTTTCTTTCTTTTTTTGTAGGTTTTTACTACAAGGCATGTGCACAAGCTAGAGAGACAGAGAAACAAAATGTGGGAAATCACCCCCTGGGAGTAAGGCCACACTGTAATCCCTTCTCCTACATTCTCCTTTTGGGATTTTGGACATGCACATACATGTACCTGATGTGAGTTTAAAGTCACTGGGTCTGGGACTCAAACGACAGTCAACCATGTGGGAGTCCAGTGCCTTGACCACTACACCACCTGCTGGTTCCAGAGGACTTTGATTTTCAATTTATCTAGCTTTTTCTTGTTATAAGGTCAGGAGTAAGAAATTCTAAGATATTTATTATCACAACTGAAACCAAAAGTTCTCAATATTTTTAAAATCATATGTATATAATGTTTAGTATGGTAATATATATAAAATAGTATTATGTATAATTAAATACACACATATAAATACTTGCATATATAAGGTGCTCGCAGAGAGAGACAGAGTGAGAAAGAGAAGGAAATTAAACATGAGAAATCACTCCCCGAGGGTATAGCCATATCACAATCCCTTCTCTTTCATTCTCTTTTTAGAATTTTGGGTACATATGCACACTTGCCTGACATGTCTTAGAAGCCTCCAGGTTTGTGATTCATACTGCAGAGTAGACCATGTGAAATCCTGCTCCTTAACCACGATGCCTTCTGAAGGCCCCTTAAACCATATTAAAAAAATGGTTATGTCTCATATGTAATTTCTTTTTTTGGTGTT
Organism: Tupaia belangeri chinensis; assembly: GCF_000334495.1. NCBI lineage: Eukaryota > Metazoa > Chordata > Mammalia > Scandentia > Tupaiidae > Tupaia > Tupaia belangeri. Next base: position 1,626,655 of record NW_006199230.1, read on the forward strand.
CTTTATGTCTTCATATAAATCCAAATTTACATCTAGCATAGTTTTCCTTAATTCTCAGACTTTTTTTTTTTAATGTTTTGTGGTAGTTTTTATTATCTGATGTATGTCAGTCAGTTTGAGGTGAGTTCTCTTAGTTTTGTTTGTCTGAAAGTGAAATTTACTCTTAATTTTGAAATTTATGTTTTTCTTTTCTTTCCGGACAAAGAATTCTTGGTTGAAAGCTCTCTAAATAATGTACCTTTTTAAAAGGGACTTTCCAACTTTTCTCGTTATATTAGTCTTCAAAAGTGTGATTAAAACTTGTCCTTACACAGATTTTTTTGTGCTGGTTCTGCCGAATTAGTGGATTTATACTTTTATTCATATTTAATATGGGAAGTATGATTTCTTTTAATTATTTTCTTTTAATTCTTCTAATTTTATTATTTTTTTTCATTTTTCTTCCTTCTAGGATTCTTACTTCACATATGTTGGATCTCTTGATAATACTACATAAAGACTCTGTTCACTTTTTAAAACCTTTTTTTATGTATATGTTTCAGGTTTTATAATTTTTTGTATGTTTATTTGTTTTGGGTTTTTGGTATTGGGCATGTGTGCTCACTGAAGAGAAAAAGACAGAGACAGAAAGAGAAAGAGAGAGGAAAGGAGAGAAATCACCCCGAAGGAGTGATGGTCACACCACAATTCCTTCTCCTCTATTCTCCTCTTTGGGTTTTGGGCATGTGTGCAAATGTGCTCAGCCTGAATTTCAAACCACTGTGTTCAGGACTCAAACTGTGGTCAGCTATGTGGGAGTCTAGAACCTTAACCAACACACCACCTGTGGGCCCCAAGTTTTTATAGTTTTTATTAATACATCTTGAGTTTCCTGTTATTTTCTTTGAAATTTTCTATTATTCAACACAATAAATTTTTCATTTTAGATAGTTCTATTTTTAAAGTTTTATGCCTTTTTAAAAAGATTCCATTTTCTTCTCATTCTTTAGTCTTGGAGCATATTTTTAGTAGCTCTTTTAAAAAGATTTTGCCTGTTAATTTTACATCTCTGTTGTGCCTGCATGCATGTTTATTGACTGTCTTATGTCCTGATTATGGATCACATTTTCCTCATCATTACTAAGAATTTTTGAGTTGACATTTAATTTTGTGAATATTACATTGTTGCATGATGAATTTTGGTATCTACTTTTAGAAAACTTTGACTTCTTTTCTGATGGGCAATTAGTCAATCAGCTTGATCCTTTCAAGTTTCATCTCAATTTAGTTATGGTGGGCCTAGAAAACCTCTTAAAGCAAAGCTAGTTTAGTACTACTTTCAAGGCATGATTTTTTATCTAGAGTTTCTATTTAGTAGATTTCATATTAGACAAGGAATTTTCCCTTGGATGGGTTGGAACTCATGTTCTTAGAGTTTTGCCTAAGTTCTGGGCATTTTTTAGGTGCTCGCTTCCTAGGTAATCTTTTCTTGGCCTCATGGAGTTTCATCCCACACAGAATGGGGTAGCATTTAGGATAACTCAAAGGAGATCTTGACCAGATTTTGGGATCGCTTCCTCTATTTTGCTCTCTCTTCATTACTATAAAATTCCAACCATTTTATCTTCCTACACTATGGTCTCTCACATCAAAACTTAACACATTTCCATGCTTAATTTGTCACTATGCACTGAGCTCTGAAATGTGATTTCAGACAGAAAGCTAGGTTGATAGCAGATAAATCTCACCTTTATCTCCCAAGGATCACAGTTCTGCAGTGATGTTGTCCTAACTCTGAAACTGGTTATTTAAATACTTCGTGTAGATTCTTTAGATGTTTACAATATCAGGGCAAGTTCATACCCAGGTAATTCACCAGAGTCAAGAATAGAAAATACATAGGTATATTAAAGTCATCACTTACTAATTGTAAAATCTGGGTAATTTCTCTGTTCGCTTTCATTGTTTTTTTTTTTTTTTAAATCTGTGCTTTTGACTATAACATTTTCTTGTATATTTTGATGTGTAGTCATTATTTTATTATTTTAAATAATGTGTTGAAGAGATTAAATTTTGTTTTCTCCCTCTAAATTGTGTTGCGTTTTGTTTTAATAGGCTGTTACAGTAGTGAGTTTTCTTGATTTTACTGTTAGCTTTAAATTAGATATTTTTGGGGAGAGAGATTTTTGCTATAGGGCACATGTGCTCCCAAAAGAGACAGAGAAGACAAAGGGACAGAAAGAGAGTAATCAATTCCAAGAGTATGGCCATGACACAATCCCTTCTCCATTCTCCTCTTGGATTCTTGGGCACACACGCACATGTGCCCAGTGTGAGTTTCATGTTACTGGGTTCAAGACTTGAACCATGGTTGACTATGTGGGAGTCCAACAATGTAACCATTTCACCATCTGCTGGTCCCTAAATTATATTTTACATAAATTAATCTATTTCTTTTTTTTTTCCAAGAGATTATAGTGGCTCTAGCCAAAACAAAACTTGTAGAGAAAATAAGTTATAATTTTTCCCCAGAAAACCTTAGCATACTTCAAAGGGATGCCTTGTTTGTTTATAGTGGCACCAAAAGAGAGACAGGTCAATGTATGCCCTCTCGCTCTCTTTTTGTAGTTCATGTCAGGTGCATGTGTATGCATAAGAAAAAGATGGGGGCTTCCTTCACAGGGACTGGTCACTCTATAACCCCCTTTACCCAGTTTTCCTGCTTTTCAGGACCCTGGACACATACTAGGAATGTTTCAGTTTGACTGGGCCAGGGAATTGAGCTGCTCTTAACATTTGACTACCAGTATTATAGTCCAGTATGCTACCAAATGCACCACTGAGCCTGTTTGCACTCTTTTAAAAGCATCAGGGTTCTGGGTGAAAATTTTCAATATGCATGTTACAGAAGGTAAAAGAGCCTTACCAGTCCATGGGAGTCCAGTGTCTTGGCCACCATGCCACCTGCTGGCCCCCAGCCATCCAGCAAATAAAAAATAAAAAATATATATGTTCTGATTCTACTTTTATTTTCATTCTAATAAAGGACTATTTATTAAACTTTAAATGTGGTATGCTTGACATCTAAAATGAAAAGAAAAAAGTTCTCAAAATCTCAGCTCTTTAGACTATCACGTAGGCAGTAGAGACCATCACAGTTTTTGATCAATCTGTCAGTCTGTCCAAAGACTTAGGGTGTCTGTCACAGTATTTCCAATAACCAGTTTCGTGTTTAAACATTTGTCTTAACCTTTTTCTTTATAAATATAAAGAAATTATTTGTTTATAAATGTTATATCTACGTTGCTGTTATTAGTGTATCTGAGTGTTTATACTTGCAAAAATATATATACTATTATTGCCTATCTTATTGTTTAACGTGGCTTCTGTCCTCTTTTGCAGCCTGACTTCCAAGATGTTGAGGAAAAGAAGAAACAATGGCTGTGCCAAAAAGGACCACGGCCAAGGGTAGCCTATTCACAGTACCTGATGCATGCTCAAGAACAAGGCTATTAAGAAGTTCCTCAACTGGGACCAGCAGTTAGTATAATGGCTATGTCGCTGGATTCCCACGTAGTTGACCATGGTTCGAGTCTTGGACCCAGTGGCTTAAACTCATGCCGGACACGTGTGTGTGCGTGTCCAAGATCCGAGAGGAGAATGGAGGAGAAGGGACTGAGGCATGGCCATCCTCCCTGGGGGGTGATTTCTCACTTTCTGTCTCTCTGGTGAGCACACATGCCCTATAGCAAAAACCTCTCAAAAAAAAAAAAAAAAGTATGTCATCTGAAACATAGTAGAGGCCATAGTAGAGGAACATCTCCAAAAAAGCAAGTGTCTTCAATGCCTATGTAGCTCCCCAAGCTGTATGTGAAGTTACATTACTGTGTGACTTGTGCCATTTATTGCAAGGTAGTCAGGAACAAATCCCATGAAGCTTGGAAAGACTGAACACCCCCCACCCCAATTTAGACCTGTGGGTGCTGCTCCTTGCCCTCCACCAAAGCCCATGTAAGGACCTGAGTCTTTAACTCTGGGAAAACTTTTTTTAAAAAAGTGACTTTGAAATGCTTGTTCTCTTGTGTTTTTGTTTCTCAACTTATTCCCCCTTTAAAAGTAAATAAATGCCTTTTACTTTTTAAATATTATTTGTCCAGGAATTATGAGCTAAACCCAATAGGAAACCATGCCTAACATTATTTTAATTGGAAAAAAATGTTTTTGTAAAACTGAAGGAGGCAAATGGAAGAGAGATATCAAATAGAATTACCAACCAATTATGGAAAGCCCACTGACCCTAAGCTCGAGAATGATGTCATGAGGAAATGGAAATATTCACTTTAAGAGAAACAGATATTAGTTATTAATCTTTAAAGAAACCAGTGATGTTGTTATGTGAAAAATTCTGCTGGTCATTTAGTCCTACATGAAGAGTAAAGGTCAGAAACTGGTATTTTCAACTTAACTTTGTTTTTTGCGTTTCCATCCAATACGCAGAAGGCATGTGCTATTTGGAATCATCTGATTATGAGCTCATGTAGTTGATGAGGATGTTTATCTGTGAACTTGATTTCAGAGTTCACACTGCAGCAAGTAAACCCCTCGGCTATTGTGAATGATAGATTGCTCTAAGGAAAGAAGCACTGAGAGGGACTTGCCTCTCCAGTGTTCAAATTCTCCTGCTGCTTCCAAGTAGAGAACAGAGGAAGCATTAGCTGATCCCCAGGGAGACTCTCATATAAGACTGTTAGGGTGAGAGGAAGCTGAGCAAAATGTTCTGTCTTATCGTTATTTTAGATACCTTACTCAACTTCTCATCAAAGAGTTCCTTTGCACATTTTCTCACAGAAAAAGGAAATGTCTGCTGCTTTCTTTGTGGGTGCTAGATTTTCTTTACATGGTCTGATTATTTGTCATGTGCTTTTATTCTCTAGCCTGATGAAAAATGGTTTGGGATTTTTTTATGTTCATAAAATAAATAGAACTGAGATTTTACAAATTATGCAACTAATTTTCTGTATTTTTCCCCTACTTCTATAAAATGTTTCTAAGGTATATATGTGTGTATATACACTTAAATATATATATATATGCACACATATGTATGTGCACATATATGTATATGTGTATATGTATGTATGTATATATATATGTATATATATTTAGATCCTATGACAAAGGAAAGAGAAGGATTAGAAGACTAAGCTCAGAGTCTTATCAGATGGGTAAAATAATGAGAGGTTGTGACAAGAAATGAAATTCTGGGGAAAATTCACAACACACACAAACTAATAGAATATAAGAGTGAAATAAATCAAGAATCAATATGCCTTTTACAATTATATAAATGGTCTGTTTGCATTTTGTTTGTTTTATATTTGGCCAAATGTTTTCACCCTAGCTCCTTAACTTATTTTTAAAATAAGGGAGGACATTAACTCTTTGCTGCATGGTAAAGTAGATATGGTAGTTGGATGTAGGTAAAGAGAATTACTTCACCTCCCTCTTATTCAGATCATTATCAATTATAGGAAAAATCAAGCAATTAGATAGTTTCCCATTTCTAGCTTCTTCTTGCCTTAATAACTTAAATAGCAGCAGTGTCACTTGGAGCCAAGTAGAAATGCAGAATCTCTGGGACCCCCAAAGACCTATGGACCCAGAAGTTCTGAGGTAGACCCAGATAGGACTCTTTAGATGATCACATGTATGTTATATTTTTAGGAAGCACTGTTGTAGTTGTCTGGGGGAATACAAGATTAAATGTTATTAGTTAACAATAGAATTGCAATGGAACTGGACAAGCCCATGAGCCTTAGGCATTTGGAACTTAGAAGACTGTTAATGAGACTGTGGTTTTATAAAAGGGAGGGAGGATACAGAAGGCAAAAATTATAATATTCTTTCTTCTTTGGAAAACTCACACTTTTTGTTTAACTTGCTCTAAGTTGGGTGAACTCACTGGAGAGAAGGAAGTAGAGAGAAAGAGAGGGAGAGAGAGTGAGAAAGCAGCCACCTGGGGAAATGACCATGCTAGAATCCCTTCTTCTTCACTCTCTTCTTGGGATTCTGGGCATGCACACAAGCTCAGTATATTTTTCAAACCACCAGCTCCAGGACTTGAACCACACAGCTGGTCATATGGAATCTAGCCACCCTAATCACCATGCTACCTGGTTGGCCTTGGGGAGCTTGTTTTAGAATCAACCCGAATTGTTGTATATACTCTTGGTTATACCCTATGGGAAATTCCTTATGTTTGAGCATTTGTAGGTAGCACTTGAGAATAGAAAAGTATTTAAGACATTAGAAAGCCCAATCCCTTTAGTTAAAAAATTAATCAAATACATTTATACATTAATCTAATGGATAATTATTAGGTGACTTCTATAGGCAACAGATTAAATTTTAAGAGGCTTTCTTTAGGAACCATTCCAGCTAATGAAGGAGTTTACCACATGGTCTCTGCCTACTTTGTGTTTTCAAGTTTAAAAAATGTTCCCTAGTGACACTCCATAAAACAGAGCCCTTCATTTGCAAAATAGCTACAATCAGGAAAATTAAACAGCACCTTTGAAATATTAAGTAAATGGCTCATGTAAATATAAAATTAGTCATCTAAAAAATCCATTTCATTTAATGATAATAATGGGCTTAAATTAGAGTTGATTTTGGTAATTCAGAATTCACCAGATAATTTCCAAATGTGTCATTTATCCCATCTTAGAAAGTCACAGGGAGGTGCCGCTGCCTATTCTATAGCATTTCTGGTATAATTTGGGAACACTGCCGTGTTGTGCATAGAGCCCACATTACTCTTGACAGGGAGGGAGCTACACTTTCCAAGAACCAGGGCCTCTGCTGCCCTGAAAGTGGCCACAAGGGTACCCGCTGTATGTAAACACCTGCCCACCATGCTGGTAATGAGAGCTCATCACACCTGGCATCCCTCTAACAGCTGTAGGGTGACCTGTCAACCATGGGCCAAATCCAGACTGATTACCACAAGGTGAAAAGTCTCAAATCCAATCAGCCATCCTATGAGCTATTCAGCCACCTGTATGTGGTTAACATCTGCTGTTTGGACTTTGTACTTGTTGTTCTCTTTTCAAGTAATGTGTTTTCTTCATTGACCAGCATGAAAAATGGAAGGCAGTGATCAATTCAGAGCAACATTATTAAGGCATCTCTACCAGACTGAAATTCTCACTGTTATTATTGTTGCTTTTAAAGTGCATGTTTGACTAGAAGATCAACTATTTAGTAATAAAGATTTGGGTGAGCATTAAAAGGGGAAAGTTAAAGGGAAATTGAGCATAACATGAAGCAACTAGTAAAGATCATAAAGGAATTGTAATCATTGTCTCTAACTTCAGAATTTTTAAAAATATTTTTGCCATAGGGCAATTGCATTAATCAGAGAGATACAGAGAGAGACAGTTAGAGGGAAAGTGAGAAATCACACCCTAGTGGGAATGGCCACACCACAATTCCCTCTCCTCTATTTTCCTTTTGGGATTTTGGGCACGCACACACACATGCCCAGCATGATTTTCAAGACAGCAGGTCCAGGACTTGAACCGAAGTCAGCTATATGGGAGTCTAGCACCTTAACAATCATGCAACCTTTCAGACCTCTCTAGATTCAGAAATTTAATCAAAATAAGGCTTGTAATAAAAATGAAAAGATAATTGAAGTATAAATTTGTGCTAATTGGAAGATATTATTGCTTCCAAGTATAATATAATTTTGTGAACTGAGGTGGTTAATGAAGACAACTTAAATAAGGACGTGATTTTAATTGGGCCTTAAAAATAGGTCAGTCTCTTTGGGTGAATGGAAAAAGAGAGTTAATAAGTATAACAAGAAAGGTTCAGGATCAAGGATTAGTTACATGTATACATGAAAAAAATGGGTTTGAATAAAACAATTGGTCAGTGCAAAAGAGTAGTGGAAAGGAAACTTACATAGCATAGTGGAAGTCAGAGCCTTTAGAATGAGTACAAATAAAATAAAAACTCACTGTGAGTTCTGGAAAGTGACAAAGCAACAAAGAAAAAAGTCAGAGTTGGACAATAGTTAAAGTATTAAAAATAGATTTTATTCAGGACAATAGCAACAGGAGAAAAGAGACCACAGTGTGGAGCAGCTCAGCTCAATTCCAAATACGGGATGGACAAGAGGGAATTTATAGCCATGGAGCAGGTTGAGTGTCAGTGGGTGGAAACTCTAAGGGTAAAGGGGATTCTGGCTGAAGACAGGTCAGAGTGCTCAGACATCACTTGCAGGATAGTGGAGGATGAGGAATTTGATTAGACACAGAGCATGATTGGATAAGGAAGATGGGGAATTCTTGCTTAAGCTAACAGCATTCTTGATAAAATTGGATTTTTCTAGGAAGACCACAGAGAGGCTTAGGAGAAATTTCAGGAGTCAATGCTACTAAGTGTAATGTTTCAAGAAAGATAAATACAGAAACTACAGAGGGGTAAAATGAACTCTGTTGCACATTTCAGAATTTGGTAATTGAGATCTCAATAATATATGTGAAACATTGTAATGTTTCTCGTGTTGTGAGCAGTCATCTTAACTGTCATTTTCATCATTCCTGCCAAAATAGTCCTAGAAGATAAATGATATGGTCTTACAGTTTATTTCAATTGGGTCTCGGGATATAGATTGATGCAAAAGATCAAAGGCATAAAATGTATTTGATTTTTCATGTTTTATTATAAAAATAAATCAGATTTTCCCCCATCTATATAACCCAGCTAAAATAAGAAAGCACAAATTAAATAGAATTTCTCTTTTTAAATAAATCAGAAAATAAGGTATAACTATGTTCCTTTATACTCTATTACACATGTTCCCAGTTTGTCAAAGTTGAAGACTTTGCTATCAGCTTTGAGACATATTGACTATTTTGATTCTGGTTGTACAGAAAGAAAAGAAAGAACCACCCTTCCCCCACACCAGCAATTGGACAAGTCATCTCAATTCATCTAGCAATCATTACTGAGGGAGAACCCTTCCATGTCTCCTAGACCACCAACAAATCAACACCAATGTTATTTGTAGAGCAAAAAAAGCAATGAACTGTGTTATGCTAGATTAATTTATACTGACCAATGATAAGAATCAAGAGAGAAAGGATTGGTATAAAACATTCCATATATCCTTGAGCATGCATATAAGGATCTAATATAAAATAAAACCTCTTTTATTAAAAGAAAGTTCATTTTTGAATGATAGTGTATGCTAATGTATAAGAGGGAAGGAAAGAGGTATTCCTGACAGGACATTGTCCCACACTTCCCTAGTCTTCCAGTTCCTCAGGATTCTGGGCACACTTTCTCAGGCCTACCTCGGGATCTAAACCTGTGGTTGGCCATGCAGTAGCTTCCAGCTATGCCTTCCTATTTCAGTTCCAACAACTCCTCGTTTTTGTTACTCCTTTCCTCTGGAACCGCCTCTAGAAGCTCCTCAATATTGTCATTATCTACACCCAAGTATAGTTTTTGGCATCTTAACTGCACCCTTGTTGATTTTTGCAACTTCCTCATCATTGGCAAATACTTCAAAAACATGGACAAACCTCTTGGATTTCTTCTTCTAAATGCCATTCATATGGAGCGATATCACCCCATGCCTAAGAGAAGTTCTTTTTTTGTTGTTTTTTAAGGTTTTTCCATAGAGTGTGTGCACTAACTGGAAAGACACAAAGAGAGACAGAGAGAGGGAAAACAAGAAATCCCTTCCTCCCTGGAGGAGAGATGGCCATGCCACAATCTGTTCTCTTCTATTCTCCTCCTAGGATTTGACACATACATGTACATGTGCCCCAAGCCACTGAGTCTGGGACTCAAACTGTGATCGGCCATGTGGGAGTCCAGTGCCATAACCACTACACCACCTATGAATCCTGCAAGGTTTATTTATTTATTTATTTATTTATTTATTTATTTTTGCAAGGTTCTTTTTTTTTAAAAAAAAAAAAAAGAAAAAGTGTATTTATTTATTCCATAAGAATGAGAGACAGAGAAAGAGGGAAAGACAAATACTCTAAACAGAGTCTCACAGCATGGGTGTCTGTACCTGTCATGTACAGTCCGACTGGGTAACTGAACCTGTGATTTTCTGTATATTAGTAAACTCAGCATTACTGAGAGGTGCCTGATCCCTGTATCACTTAGCTAACTCTCAAGCTAAGCTTTTGATTCAGTCATAGATGCAATAGAACTTCCAGAATTACATCTATGTCTTCCTCACTTGCAGCGCAAGTTTGGGCAAAGGTCATCCTCAGGTAATAGACCTTAAAAGTTGATATAAATCCCTCATACATTGGTTGGATCAAAGAAGTGGTGGTTGGAAGAAGAAATATCATTTTGATGTTGGGATGAGGACTGCCAGCAAAAGAAGGACATGAGGTACTATATCGGCCATAATTCAAAACATTGAAAAATATGTTATTATCTAAACAAGACTTTTCCATTTTCCCAGCAGAGCAATTTGGAGGGAATCTTGGAAGAAGAGCTGGGTTACCCATAACTAATTATTGCTCCTAAAATACACTGGCAGTGTGTGCTCGCTGATATACTTCAAGACCCTGGGATTCTGACTGTGCAAGATCACAAAGGGTTTCAATTTATAGCCTACAACGTTGTCCCCAAGCAAGAATGTTATCGTTCTAAAAAAAAAAAAAAAACTTAAAACCTGCCATTGACTAGGTCTCCTTATGGTGGAAATTCCTTACAGGCATTTGTCTTCAGAATAGGCAAATTTCACCCATATTAAAGATTTGTTCTGGCATGTAATTTTCCTCCATAATCAGCTTATGAAGAATTTCCAAAAATTCTTTAGCTCAGTTCCCTTCACATCAGTACGCATAGACTCAGCACATGTTTTCACATTACATCATAAATAACAATTCTTGAATTGTTTAAACCACTAAGAGCTAGAAATAAATTTAACAGCATAGTTGAGTGCAGCCTTTTCTTTAAATATTGCAAATAAATTTTTGCTTTAGCCATGATCATCACAGGGCTGAGAGGAAAATGCTTCTCTGTATAATCTTTAATACAGGTCATTAAAAAATATTCCACTTCTGATACAGCCCTCCTGGAATACTTGTTAGTCTTACTGCCTTCAATGAGGCAGATCCTTTAATGGCATCTGCTTCTTTGTCCTTGTTCTTCAGGATTGTAACTATGGTACAGTGGGGCATGCCTGACTGCTGAGCAGTAACTGTCACAGATTTTCTACTTTCGTAGTCCTCCCATCAGTTTTAATTTCATTTCCATGTCAATCACTGATGTAATCTCTAACTGGAAACACTAAGGAGTGGATTTTGTATGTTTAACAGCCATGATAAAACAATATGAAATTAAATCAATCACAAGAGGAAATATGCAAGCCAGAGACATGGAAACCACAGGTGTGTGAGTCTACTGCTGGTGCAACCAGGCGTACTCTTTCATGGCAAACCTTATTTTATTTTATTAGTAGAAGGCATATAATATTCTAAATTAATGAAGAAAGATAAAGAATAGTAAATACATAAACCAGTAACAGTTATTTGTTATTTGACTATTATATACTGTATATAATTCTATGTACTATATTTTATCTACCTGGCAGTACAGTAGGTTTGTATATACCAGCATCACCAAAAATATTATATATGAGTATGCATTGAATTAGACATAGCAATGGCTATAACATCACCCTGCATAAATAACTGTTCAACTTCATTATGATCTAATGGGGTCACCATCATACAGGTGGTCTATCATTGACAAAAACATGGCCACGTAGTGCTTGACTATACTCCTTTTCCAAATAAGCTCTTGTAAAGAAAACAACTTTTTCCCCATTTTATCCACATTTCCCACTCACCTTTCTGTTCTTTTTTTTTTTTTTTTTTTTTTAGAGATTTTCATTGTAGGGTGTGTGCGCTCGCCAGACAGACAGAGAGAGGCATAGAGACAGAAAGCGAGAAATCACCCCCCAGGGGACATGGTCACGCCGCAATCCCTTCTCCTCCATTCTCCTCTCGGGATCTTGGGCACACATGCACATGCGCCCGGCGTGAGTTTTAAGCCACCGGGTCCGGGACTCGAACCGCGGTCGATTATGTGGGAGTCCAGCGACATAGCCATTACGCTAACTGCTAGTTCCCATCCTTTCTGTTCTTTTAAAGTCATTTGGGATTTCACAATTTGATTCTGATAAGTGTAAGCATAGGCATTACTGAGACTTGACTCCAACAGCAGGTTGCAAATAGAGTAAATTTTTAAGCCAGTAAAATAGGACCTTTAAGAACTGTCTTAAGATCATGATGCCTAGTACTCTAGAAGCAGAAGAGTGACTACATAACATCAGAAAACATCAAGTCAACTGGAGTGGTGGTTAAGGTACTGTGTCCTATATGACCCACTGTGCAGTTTGAGTCCTAGACCTGGAGGTTTGAAAAATGTGCCAAGAGCCTGTGCAAGCATGCCCAAAATCCAGAGAAGAGAATGAAGGAGAAGGGATTGTGGTATGACCATCCTCCATGGGAGGTGACAGGTGATGTATAACTTCCCTCTCTCTATATCTGTCTCTCTCTGGTGAGCTCATATGTCCTATGGCAAAAATCTAAAATAAATAAATGGGTAAGTAAGTAAGTAAATAAATAAATAAATACGATTGTCTGATTCCATTCAAATTTACCTGTCTTCTTTTCTCAAATTTATATATATATATATATATATATATATATATATGTATAATAAAACCTCTCAAAAAAAGACTCAGGCTAAAATTTTTGCATTGAGTATAGTGGTTATCATTGATGCTCAGCGAATGATATTTCTCAACATATGGTCCTTTAAAACAGGGATGTTTCTAAAAAATGAGAGTCTTGGAATTTTGTCAAAAACGTCTGCATTACAATCTTAAATGGGAAACAGTAAGCAATTGATTTAAAATACATTAATATTAATTTCAGTAAATTTTGTATACTTTTTTTTGGGGGGGAGAGGTTTTTTGCTTTAGGGCACCTGCATTCACCAGAAAGACAGAGAGAAACAGACAGAAAGTGAGAAATCACCCCCCCCAGGAGAGATGGCCACGCCACAATCCCTTCTCCTCCATTTTCCTCTTGGGATCTTGGGCACGCACACACAAGCCTGGTGTGAGTTTAAGCCACTGGGTCCGGGACTTGAACCACAGTCAACTATGTGGGAGTTCAGTGACGTAGCCATTATGCCAACTGCTAGTCCCATATACTTTTTAATTTAACTATTTACATTAGTTTTTCTATTACTTAAAAATCTCAGTTTAGATTTTTAAATGTTTTAACAAGTATTCTAAGTATTTCAAAAGTTGTTCATCTTTTATTTATATTTTTTAAGAGGTTTTTGCCACAGGGCACGTGCACTCACCAGAAAGACAGAGACTGAGAGACAGAAAGTGAGAAATCACCCCCCCCAGGAGAGATGGCCACGCCACAATCCCTTCTCCTCCATTCTCCACTTGGGATCTTGGGCATGTATGCACACATGCCCTACGTGAAATTAAGCCACAAGGTCCAGGACTCGAACCACAGTCGACTACATGGGAGTCCAGTGACATAGCCATCATGTCATCTGCTGGTCCTTCTTTTATTTATAATTTATCTTTCCATTGTTGAATGTTTTTGTTAACCCCTCTTGATGAGAGAATACAACAAAAACCACCCTTACTATTTGTAATTTACTTACAGTCACTTTTATGTGAAAGCATAAAATCATTATGAAAATCTTCCAAATAAAAAATGTAGAAATGGGGCAGCAGGTGGCGCGGTGATTAAGGCACTGGATACTTCCTTCCACAAGGCTGGCCATGGTTCAAGTCCTGAACCCAGTGAGTTGCTTTCTCAATGTCCCTGTCACCCTCTCTGTGTCTCTCTCTAGTCAAATAAATAAAATTAAATAATTATTTTTAAAACTGTAGAATTTGTTAATTATAGCATTCAAATAATTTTCTTTTATTTCTTTTTAATTAAGTTTTTGCTGTAAGATGTGTGTGCTTGCCAGAATGAGACAGAGAGAGACAGTGGGAGGGAAAATGAGAAATCATCCTACAGGGAAGATGGCCATGCCACAATCCTTTCTTCTCTATTCTCCTCTTGGGATCTTGGACATTCATGCACATGCACTCACTGTGAGTTTAAGCCACCGGGTCTGGGACTCGAATCACAGACGACTGTATAGAAATACAGTGACATGGCCATTGCACCAACTGCAGGTCCTGACTACTTTATTTTTTAAAACTTGGGTACATGCACTTGGCAGCTTGTGCAATATATATACATAATTACATTTTATCTGTGTTGCTTTTATGATCAAGACTGTTCTTGGCTAATCTAATACTTTTGGCCTCAATTTCTACTGTAATTCATGTGTATTTGCTAGATACATTGACATTCTGGCTTTTCCTGTTACTATTTATTTTTAAGAGATGTTTGCTATAGGGCATGTATGCTCAACAGAGAGATAGAAAGAAAGCAAGAAATCACCCCTCAGTGGAAACACCCACACTCCAATCCCTTCTCCTCCATTCTCCTCTCAAGATTTTGGGTATATACTCGCACACACCAGGCATGAGTTTTAAGCCACCCTGTCCAGGATTCAAACCACGGTCCACTACAGGAAAGTCCAGTTATGTAACCATTATACCATCCTCTGATCCTGCTTGTCCTCTTACTTATATGACAATGGTTCTTTTGTCCCCTTTGGATTTAATCAGGGTACAAACCCATTTACAATTATTGTGATAGCCAATGTATTTGGTATTATTCTTAACACCCCTTTTATTTTTTTGAGGATTTTTAGTTGGACTTCATTGATTTTACTTCTATGAATTAAAAAAAAGAAAATACATATGTGTACAACTTGCCAATTAAACTGTAGGGTTCAGTATATGTTAAAATTTAAAGCATCCTGTTTTTTATGCTCAAGTTGTTTGAGGTAAAATCTTCCTTTCTAATGGCTCTTTCAACAGTGAGTTCAAATGCTAATTTGAAAACATCATAACACTGAACCTGGACCTTAAAGTAAAAGTCAGACCAGACATGAGTATTTAATACTTCATAGAGTATATTTTCTCAAATACTTCTAATACATGTACATTTCAGTTACATTTTATGTATATGTATATACATATATATATGATTTGAAAATATTATGTAACCTACAAATAATTCAAATATAGCCAAGTCACCAAAAACTTTCTCTTTCTTTTATTATCTATATTTATTTTTATTTATTCAGCTGAAACCTTATATATGATGATATTTACTATTTACTATCTAGAGTAGAGAGAGCTGTCAGACTTCAAGAAACTCACAATTATGTGGAGTTTACAATACAAACTCACAATTGTGTGGAGTTACAATACAAATTCACAATATGTTATAACAAATTTGTGCTATAAATATATACCTTAAAAGCACAAATGAGGGAGACTTCACAGAGCTGACTTTGATCAGACAAGTGAATAATGAGACACTAGGGGGTAATATTTTAGGTAGAGAAGTTCATGTAGATAAACTGAAAAAAGGTGTGAGTACCTGTTCAATGGTGAGTGGTAGTAAGGCCCAAAATGCATGACATTGGATGTGTCCAGACTGTGACCACCTCTGGATGGCATGCTGCGTTGTTGACACTGAGAATATAAATAGGGAATTAGCAATAAATCTTTATTTAGCATGTGATGTAACCAGATATATTTCATAAATTTTATTATTATTTTTTAAAAATTTGCTATAGGGCCTGTGTGCTCATAGAAAGTGAGAAAACATGCTCTCAGGTCTAGGACTCAAACCAGTCAGCCATGTGATAATCCAGTCCCTTAACCACCAAACCACCTACTGACCCCCAGATAGAGTTTCTTAAGTTTTATTTATTTCATGAGAGAGACAGAGGAAGAGAGAAAAAAAAGATCGACTCCTACCAACCTGTATTATGGACACACATGCATGTGCCTGCTGTCTACAGGGAGGCCCTGAATGTGAGTCTGGAACCTTCCCATAAGGGTCCAGCATTGTAGAACATTTTGTCACCACTGTGCCAAAATCTGACTCTGCCCAGACAGATTTTCAGGAAGAGAGAGAACACTGACAATATTGCAGATGATGAATACAGTGGGGAAGAGATGGAAGATGAAACGTACTTGGCAAGAAAATGTGACAGATACGAGAGAAATTTTCTTAAGTTAGAACCCTTGTGATTTGTTTGCTGTTTGTATATAAGAAATGAAGAAAACTATGTAAATAAATTTAACTAATTGCCCGCATAAATATTATTACTTAATCCTTAAATCAACCTTTCAAAAAAAGGTATTATTGAGACCAGCAGATGGAGTAGTGGTTATGTTGCTGAACTCCCACACAGTTGACAGCAGTTGGAGTCCCAGACTTGGCGACCTTAAATCTCATGCTAGGCATGTTTGATAAAAGTACCAGAGGAGAAGGGATTGCAGTGTGGCCATCCTTCCTCGGGAGTAATAGCTCACATTCTGTCTCTCTGTCTCCCTCTGTCTCCCTGGCAAGTGCACATGCCCTAGGCAAAAAAAAATCTTTCTTAAAAAAAAATTAAAATTAAAAAATTTTTAAAAAGTACTATCGCTATTTCATCAAAGAAGAGGTTGAATTGAAGAGAGTTTAGGTAAGTTGGTCTAGTACATGTTGCTTATAAATGCTAAAGCTCTTGAAGAACCTTAGTTTTATCTGTCTGTAGATAAACTTTACCACAACTGAATGTAACACAGGGCTCTGAGTGCATATGAATTCCTTAACCAATTTTGGAAACAGAAGAAAAAAATGTTTGGTAGTGTTATGAGGAGGATAGGTGTTTGGGTAGATAAATTTCATCTTTACCTCTTTTCCACCCAAAATAATTTTTTTAGAATTATTTGATTTAACTTCATTTATTTATTCTTTTATTCATTTATTTTTAATTTGATCAAAGAGAGAGGGGAAAAAGTGAGAAAGTAAGCTGCCAGTCCAGGACCCAAACTGTGGTCTGCCATGGTGAGAGTCCAGTGCATTAACTCCACACCACCTGCTGGCCACAACCCAAAATGATTCTTGTGAACTTCTTTTTTAAAACTATCTTTGAGAGTAAGTAGAGCTATTATTAACCTATCCCATTACAGAACTGGCATAGTAAGAAGTAGAAAAGAATAAGCAGTTTAGGCCTATTTAACCTTCTGAAGTAAAACTGTTTTTAATATGTGAGTTAGCGTTAAGTTTATAGTCCTTGACGAGTTTCTGTTGTTGTTGTTGTTTCTATTGAGAGAGAGAGAGAGAGAGAGAGAGAGAGGGAGGGAGGGATGTCTCATCACTCCACTACTCCTTTCCTTCAAGCCTTCCAGGCAGCCACAATCACAGGCACATCTATGTGTTCAGGTCAACCTGGGATCCAAATTTGGGACCTCCCGTATGGCTCCACCATTTCTCAGTGGCACTCTAGTGCCTATGACACCACAGCTGGGTTTTCTATTCACCCTTTGACAAGACTTTGTTCACGAAAGATGAGAAATTATTACCTTCTAAATCAGTCACTGGAATCATACATGCAATCATTTTTCTTAAGTAAAAGGGAAAGCCTTAAGGTTCATACAAGAAATAGCTTTTAAATTCTCATATCAGAATTCAATACTAAAAACATACCAGAAGTTCTAATTATGTAGACATTGCTTAGATATATATTGCAATGAAGTAAAATTATTTTAGTATTTAGCTTGAAGCTGATAATTCATTTGTAAGGATCTATAATTTATGATATAAAAGGGTATAATATTTATAATACCCATAAGTAATAATATGGCTAATCTACTCCCCACCCCTATTTTCTTGCCAGGTTTGAAAATGTTTCATTTAAAAAGCATTTTGCTATAAAAGAAAGTGCATTTTCAGAGCTTTTGCCAGTGTAATTAATGTCATTGCGCCTAAATGCATCAATAAGTTCAAATTGATACAGCTTGTACTATGAAAAATAGAACATTTTTTATTATCAGCTACTTCCTTTGGTGAAAAAAAATCAAGAGTTACAAGTTAAATGTTCCCATATAAATGTATTTATCAAAGAGCATGGAAAAATTTAAAATAGATCTCTTTTGCCTTTGATATAAGCGAATAAAAAGATAAAGCAGTACCACTGAAGATGTATGATGGGCATTTTCTTTAATGTGTTGGCCTTAGAAATTTTATCAACACTGTAATGATCATGAATAAGAAAGGTGTTGATCTTGTTTTTTAAATTTACTTTGTAATTTTTTTAAAAAGGAAAACCATATGTTAACAATATTTAGGCACATTTTGAACCATCTATATCTCTACAACTTAGTACAATTAAGTTCTTATATCTTCAATATTTTGTTCATTTGCCTGTAACATTTCACAGCATTATAATCAAAGCACATGTAGCATTGGATAATTCAGTATTTTCTACTATACCACAGAAATTTCACAATCATATATATTCATGTATTTCAAACTCATTTTTAACGCACTAGTAATAAGGAAAGCAGCACATTTAGAGAGAAAACGAGCTAAGTTGTAAGTAAAATTGTGGGATGTTTTGTTGTTTTGAAATAGCTTTGCTCAATGAAACATTTTTAATCGAATTGCTGGATCAACTTTACGGTTATACTTAGTTTTTGCTGGTTTGTCAAAGAGAAAATGACTAATGTGGAAACTTTGAGCTAATGAGAATGTCCTGTTTGAACTTTATATGACTTTCACTCTCTATTCCCAGGAAATCTTAAAAGTACTAAACCAAAGCCAATGTTTTTTCTACAACCATTTTCAACATGTGTCTTCTCTAAACACAGGATACATAATATAAGGTAGGCTTGAGCACATTTCTGCATAAAAGAATATGTGTGTGTGTGTGTGTGTGTGTGTGTGTATCATAACATCCTTAGAAACTTTATAGTGGATTACTAGGGAAATAGATTTAGCCCCTGATATACGTGAAATTATGAAAGAATTAACATGTCTGCACACATGTGTACAAGCACACACCCCTTGTTCCTCCCCCTTGCCTCCACACATTTTCTTCTTCTTCTGTTTTTTTTTTTTTCTTTTTTTCCTGCTGTACAGGTTCTATTCATTTATCTTAAAATGGCTAAGTTGATTGGAAACATCTAGCACGTTATAGTTCATCTGTCTTTTCGGCACATCTGAGTATCCTAATGTAGAGTTTGGGAAACAGTAACAGTAGCTCAGATAAAATATGCAAATGGGAATTTCTCATTAAATCTCCTCATTTAAATTTATTGTTTAATTTAATATCATTTCATATTCATTAAGATTTACATAATAAATTAGACCCAAGCTACCAACATAGTATCATTTCTATTGCCATTACGATGACCCACTCCACACCCACAATGCCATCAAATGTGTTCCCAAACCCCTCAATTCTTTCATGTCATTTTCTAAAACAGATGGTCACACTTGGGGAGTAGTGATATTCATTAGTCATTCTAGACAGGTTAGCAGAGCATGTTCTAAATATTTAGCATATTTCTAGGCATCCTGGGAAATGCAAAAGCAATGAAGTTCCTGACCTTAAGGTACATGAAATTAGTTGAAGAGGCAAGACATATTGACAGGAGCACTTCCATAACTAAACCAAAGTTAAGTGAGCAGGTCTAAGGAAAGAATATGAACATTCTAGAGCTTCACAAAGTGACTGAGTCCCATGCATGCTAATGAGAGGATCTAAGAGCTGGCTTGATCCCTTCGATATCAGTCACTCTGTAACGTGCAATGTAGAATTGGCTTGTATCTTATTTATCCACTCATTTCATAAGTAATTCTAACTCATGCATGGTTGACCAAGTGTGATGATCTACCATAATCCTCAATGCCTACTGTCTTAGCTTATTTTGTCTCCACTGCTTGCTCTCGTATTTGCTTCTAGAATAATGCAAAGGATTTCTCACTCTTCTGTGAGTTTCAAGTAGCAGTTAGGTTGTCACAGTACCCTGTAGTTTTCGTCTCAACACTCCTGCTGCAACTAGTCTACATGCTGGCCTTCTTGCTTTGCTCTACTTTTCCATCTTGGTAAATTTCTGGACTTCGATGAATGTCCTTGATGAGCTCTGCCTGGGATACCCTCACTTTTCTGTGGTCTGGAGACTCTTAAGACAATAAGCTAGGGTAATAATTAGCTGATTGCGATAGGGAGACAGGTGCTACTTTCATTTAGTGGATAGAAGTCAGGAATGTTCCTGAACATTTTATAATATATAAGACAGTCCCCGACAACATAATCATCTAGCCCTAAATGTCAATATCACCAACATTAAGAAACTCTACCTCAGACATGTACAACCAGTTTTAGAGCACCAATATTCTCCCATTTTCTTCTCTTTCTGTATGTCTTAGTTCCAAGAGCTGATTTTATGTTTGATTTCAACTCAATATCTATATGTCATTGGGCATATTCAGAGTGAAAAGCAAGAGTACTTTTCTGTCATTGACTGACTAAAGACCACAAAAATATCTGAAAGGGAAAAGCTAACAGGAGGAAAAAATTGGTAAGATACAAATATGTAGACACATTTAACAGACAAAAGAACACAGTGTTCTCCATTGAAAATGATGTATATGGAAATGTTCTTGATTTGATTTTCATGAACCACATGCATATTTTGAAAAAACATAATTTGCGCTATAGAAATGTACAATGATAAAATATAAATAATTTAAAAATGGCTATTGGACTTATTTATAACTCCTTGTAATAAACTAAAATTTGTTAAATATTGAGAATTGCCTAAATTATTACATTTTAGCATCCTGTATTAATTCTATAAACTGTATCAGGTAACATTCCAATTATTCTCAAGACAGAGCAGAGAAATTAAGTGATTACCTTGAGGTGGTATGGGTGATTATTAGGACAGTTAAGAATTTGAACTCATTTCTGATTCCCAAGTCTTCAAATACCATTTCATGTGCTGTATTAAACAAGAGAGACAGGCTAATATGAAGCAGCTAGCTGTTAAGTGAAAAGATCTCATTTTACTATGTCACCACTAAGATTGTTGGTGGATAAAGCTCTGTTCTGACTTTGGGAGCAATAAGGCAATATGGACTCGCCACCTGGAAAGTCTAGAGAATGCTCTTTATCTCAGGGCAACATCTAATTTTTTAACAGAATATATAAGGGGAAATTGTCTCATAAAGATAGCATTTTTTTTCAAAGTTATGCTGTAGGATGTGTGTACTCACCACAGAGAGAGATGGAGAGAAAGTGAAAAAGAAAGCATTGCTACCAGGGGGAGTGGTGACACCACAATCCCTTCTCTTTCATTCTCTTCTTGGCATTTGGG
This sequence comes from Tupaia belangeri chinensis, assembly GCF_000334495.1. NCBI lineage: Eukaryota > Metazoa > Chordata > Mammalia > Scandentia > Tupaiidae > Tupaia > Tupaia belangeri. Next base: position 1,648,007 of record NW_006199230.1, read on the forward strand.
GCACAAATACACACATTTGCCCAGCATGTTTGTTAAGCCAACAGGTCCAGGATTCCAACTGTGCAGTTTGCCATGTGGGATCCAGCCACCTTAACTACCATGCCATTGGCTGGCCCAAAGACCACCTTTTAAAAAGGTAAGCAAATTATTTAACTTTTAATTTTTATGTTCTTAAAGATGGTTTGAAGACTCATGTGGTCCAGGGATCCCTATAGAACATGACAAGGAGGGAATTTTTATTTTTCAGTTTAAGGCTTTCTAATGCAGGAGGCAAAAAGTCTTGAGACCAACTGAGATCTCGTTAGTTTCTCTTACGTGATTTTTTTTTTTTTTTTTTTTTTTTTAGAAAATACATTTAACAACCTAAAATCAACACAAAAGGAACCATATATCTTTGGATTGTGGTATAAGAGTCTATCTTTTGATTTTTCTCTTTATAATAGAGAATTGGTTGGGAGCTAGAGAGTTTAATTGCAGTCTGCGAGCATCTTGCTTGCCCTGACTCCATCTTCACAGTGTTTAGGTTCCTTCTAAGTGTCCCCAGGATGACTCCTCTTTGGCACCGTCTTTACTCAATGAAGCATCCAGGTTGCACATTAGAGCTGTGCAGCTGGTCCCAGAGAGGTTTTAGTCTTTGCTCATGTCTTTATGTAAAGTCAGGTTTCAAGTCAGACTTTGAATTAACAGATTTATGGGGAATGTTTTTCTTCCCTCTCAAACATACTCTGCAATACCCTGCTTGCTTTATGAATTGAGAAGAGCTGTGTGATACTGCAATTCTGGATATTTTTGTCTCTAATTTTAGGACCTACTTCTGTGATTATGTTTTTCCTGGTGTGTGGGGTCAAAGAAGATCAGTATATTCTGCTTCTTTTGATAGACAGACTTCTGTACTAGAGTAAAGCATCCTCCTGGTATAGCACATTGTTGTCTGACCATTTTGCAGAAGCTACGCAGTAGGCTATAATGACACAGCCAAATGAGCCTGTGTCATTTCGGTTAAAAGGTGTCGCACCTTAAGGCACATCAAAGCCAACTAAACAAACATCAAACAACAACCAGGACAATTTATCCTTTTACCCAAGTCTGCATCGCTGTAGTGATAGTCAACATCACTGTTGTCATTTATATAAACATCAACTAAAATCTGATTTTTCTGCCAGTGGGAATGATGATGGATAGTACTCTCTTCCTCAGAATCCTTTAGCATGTTTTATATGGCAAACAGTAAATACAAAGGGTAAATGGTTATTTAAATTTAATCTGATATTTTATGTGAAGATGCAAGGGTTTTATGTACTTTTCTGGACAGGGAGGGAAAGTTGCAGAAGGGAAGTGTTAGTACTGAATGTACTGATCAGCATTTTTCCCACCTTTTTGACTGCCACCCTTAATAAAATATAATAAGCCCACTAATCTACTCTGCTCTATTCCATTTCTTTGTTTCCAGTTTCATTTCTTCCATTCTCCCATTCCATTTTATTCCATTCTATTTAATTCTGTTCTATTTTTTTCTATTCTACTGCACGTTTAAAATGATGCCAGTAGAATTAATCAAATACATTGGTGTTGTGACCCAACAATGGATTGCCACCAAACAATGTGGACTGATGTTTATGCAATTTCAGTTATTTTTAAGTAGCAGGTGAAAGGCAATATATTTTTGCTGCTAGACCCTTTTTAATTATTATTTTTTCTATAGACTGCATATGCTCACCAGACAGACAGAGGGAGAGGGAAAGTGTGAGAAATCACCCCCTTGGGGGATGACCATGCTGCAACCCCTTCTCCTCCATTTCCCTCTTGAGATTTTGGACATGCACACACATATGCAGGCATGATTTTCAAACCTCTGGATCTGGGGTTCAAGTTATAGTAGGCCCTGTGGGAATCCAGTACCTTAATCAACAAATCACCTGCTGGCCTCACCTAGTATCCATTTTAAAATGGCATTATTGAGATATAATTCATATGCCACAAAACAGATCCATTTAAAGAGTATATAAAGTATTATAATTTTTAGTATATTTTCTAAGTTTTGCAGCCATCACAAAAATGTAATTTTATAACATGTTATAATTCCCCAAATAAATCTCATACTCAGCAGTTTCTCTCCTGCCAGTCCCCAATGCTGGACAACCACTAATTCAGTTTTTGTCCTATAAATTTGTTTCTTCTAGACACAAATATAGATGGAAATACAAACATAATATGTAATCTTTTGTGACTGGTTTATCTTAGTATTACATTTTCAAGGTTTAACCATGTCGTATCACATATCGGTACTGCACTCTTCTTTATTGCTGAGAAGTATTTCATTCCTTGTATAAATATACCAAATTTTGTTTCATCAGTCAATGGTCAATAGAGCTTTCAATTTGGGGCTTTTAGGAATAATGCTGCTATTCATGTCCATATTTATATGTATATATTTTTGGACATATATTTTCATTTCCTTTTAGTATTTATGTAGGAATGATTTTTTGGATCACATGATGACTTTGTTTCAATATTTTTTGGAACTGCCAGACTGTTTCTAAAGCAGCCATATCTATTTCACACTCATCAGCAATGCAGGAGGGTCCCAATTTCTACATGCCCTTGCCAATACTAGTTGAAGCAAATAGTTTGGATTTGCATTTTCTTAATGACTAATTATGCCAAACATATTATTTTTCTTTTCTTTTTAATTTTGCCGGAGGCCACACGCATATGCCAGTGAGAGATAGAGACAGTGATAGAGAAGGAGACTGAGAAAGAATCCCCTGCATGGGGCATAGTTGTGCTTCAGTCATTTTCCTCTTTTTCTCCATCCTGTTGGGATTTGGAGCCTGCACACACACAACACCCAGCATGGTTTTCAAGCCATCAGGTCTGGGATTATAACCACACCGTACACCATGTGAGATCTGGCTCCCTTAACCACTAGACCATGGAGTCAAACAAGTCAAATGTAGTTTCACATTTTATTTTAGTTGTTGTTAGAGAGTGAGAAAGACAGAGTGACTTTTTTTTCCTTTTTCTTTTTCTTTCTTTGTCTTTTTTTCTTTTTCTTTTTTTTTTCTTTTTCTTTTTCTTTTTCTTTTTCTTTTTCTTTTTCTTTTTCTTTTTCTTCTTCTTTTTCTTTTTCTTTTTCTTTTTCTTTTTCTTTTTCTTTTTCTTTTTCTTTTTCTTTTTCTTTTTCTTTTTCTTTTTCTTTTTCTTTTTCTTTTTCTTTTTCTTTTTCTTTTTCTTTTTCTTTTTCTTTTTCTTTTTCTTTTTCTTTTTCTTTTTCTTCTTCTTTTTCTTCCTCTTTCTCTTTCTTTCTCTTTTTCTTTTATACTTGCTTTAAATCTTCCTTTCTCAGTTACCTGAATAACCGGGACTGCCAGCATACATCACCATGACTGGCTTTTCTTGGTCAGGTTCTCACTGTGGTGGTCATGCTGGCCACGAGATCATGATCTTCCCACCTCGATCTCTTGAATAGCTGGGGCTACGGATATACACCACCACACTTGGTCTTTAAGATGGACCTGGAAATAAACCCAGGTATCTCATTTAGCTTTAGCCTACCAAGTAGCAGTGTGTCTACCTGTGTGCGTGACCGCCACAGCTGGCTTGCATTTCACGTGATTATTGATTATCTGTATCTCCTTATAGAAATCCCTATCCAGGTGCATAACCAACTTTTTAAATAGGTCATTGTTCTTTTTATTGTTTAGCTGTTAGAGTTATTTATATATTCGTTGTACAAGTCCCTTAGGAGATATAGAATGTATATGTAAATATTCCATACCATTTTGTGAGTAACATTTTCATTTTTTTAATTTATTGTTTTAGTTTTTGCCATGAGATGTGTGCTTTCAAGAGGGAGACAGAGAGAAAGAAGTAAAAAAATCACCCACGGGAGGGATGGCCATGCTGCAATCTCTTCTCATTCATTTTCCTGTTGGGATTCTTGGCACACATGCACACGTCTTTTTCTTTTTCTTTTTCTTTTTCTTTTTCTTCTTCTTTTTCTTCCTCTTTCTCTTTCTTTCTCTTTTTCTTTTATACTTGCTTTAAATCTTCCTTTCTCAGTTACCTGAATAACCGGGACTGCCAGCATACATCACCATGACTGGCTTTTCTTGGTCAGGTTCTCACTGTGGTGGTCATGCTGGCCACGAGATCATGATCTTCCCACCTCGATCTCTTGAATAGCTGGGGCTACGGATATACACCACCACACTTGGTCTTTAAGATGGACCTGGAAATAAACCCAGGTATCTCATTTAGCTTTAGCCTACCAAGTAGCAGTGTGTCTACCTGTGTGCGTGACCGCCACAGCTGGCTTGCATTTCACGTGATTATTGATTATCTGTATCTCCTTATAGAAATCCCTATCCAGGTGCATAACCAACTTTTTAAATAGGTCATTGTTCTTTTTATTGTTTAGCTGTTAGAGTTATTTATATATTCGTTGTACAAGTCCCTTAGGAGATATAGAATGTATATGTAAATATTCCATACCATTTTGTGAGTAACATTTTCATTTTTTTAATTTATTGTTTTAGTTTTTGCCATGAGATGTGTGCTTTCAAGAGGGAGACAGAGAGAAAGAAGTAAAAAAATCACCCACGGGAGGGATGGCCATGCTGCAATCTCTTCTCATTCATTTTCCTGTTGGGATTCTTGGCACACATGCACACGTACTTGCCATAATTTTCAAGTTCCTGGGTGCAAGATTCTAACTGCAGTCAGCCATGTGGGACTCCAGTGCCTTAACCATCATGCTACTTGCTGGCTTCACATTTTCATTTTTTAATGGTTTCAGTTTTAGCATTTTTAAAAATTATTTTTAGTTGACAACTAAGTATTGTATGCATTTGTAGTATAAACCTAATGTTTTGATATATGTATATATTGTGAAATGGCTAAATTAAGCTATTTATGCATTACTTCACATACATAGCATTTTTTTGTGGCAAGCATAGATAAAATCTCTGTTAGTAATTTTCAAATATACAATATATTAAAGCTGTACTTATTATGATGTACAATAGAATCTTGAACGTATCACCCCTTCTCAGTAAAATTTTGTGTCCTATGACGACTAATCACCCACCCATTAATAATGGAAGGAGCATGGTCACACACATATAATAAATACATTTGGATAAGTTATTTAGATAAAATCAATGAAAGATGATGACACCAACTTATAAATGAATGAAAACAAATGAATTTCAATCTGATTAGACTAGATTTTTCTATTAAGATCAGTGCTTCCAGGTGATCGGGATGGTCCTTGTCTATAAATGGACAAGTCTAAAGGTGTTGAGCATAATGTTCAAAGTTGACTAACATGTGTTAAGAAATAATCACTGCTTAGCTATGTGGAAATTTCTAGCTATAAGCTATTGCTGTCCTTAATTCTCAAAAGCTTTGTGGTTGATTATAACTCTTCCTTTCATCCTCTTACAGTGGCTTTCAAATAAAAAAATATCCTGGTCTGTTTTTAGCAGGTATTGTAATAAAAGTCTTCAATCTCAGAAAGTTGAGTGTATTCACATTCAGATTTATTAATTCCCCCGTTTTGTTAGTAGACAATTTGACAAGTGACAGGAAAACTTTAATGTTCTTGTATTGCATTAATCTCAAAAAGCAAATTACTCAGAGAACTCTTCCAGTCTCCTCGTATTCTAATATAAAAACTAATGTTGTCTTAGCAAGCCGTAAACCAGTTATCAGTCCAAATGATGCTTCAAGTGTAATCATCACTGTCCATCAAACATGATAATCCTTGGATCTGTACTGGAGCATCACTGTCTTGTCAGAATGTCTCAAACTGTGACCTGATTAAAAAGAAAAGCCTAATGACTAGAATCTATGCAGCAGCTCTTCATCATTCTCTCCCCATAAAACGTCACAGGCAACATCTGGTGTCAAGAACAAATCATATTCTGACTTATATCCACACTAAACACTTTTGCAGCCATAAAACATGCTGGAAACTGGTTCAGAGACATCCATTTTTAAACAGCTGACATTAATGATGTATAGAGAGAGGGAAAAGCTGTATTTTGCCCATCTCAATATGCTATATTTTCTAGTGAAATATTTCTGGAAGAAAAACTTGTGCATTAAACTTCCTTTTAAGAAGAAATGGCCCCTCCAGAGTGTAAAATGCTCTTAAGTGACATTTCCTCACTGAAGCGGCTGAAGTGTGCCACGAGGCAGTATGCAATTATGTACCATTAGCATACTTTTGTAGCTAGTAAACATCCTAACTTCGACTTAATATTTTACTGCACAAAGCTTGATTAATTAACTTGCCATGAAGGTTACCACTAGTATTCTTTAAATGTACAATAAGAAGTAAAAGTGCAGAAAGAGGCAAAGCAAAATTATTCTTTCCTAGAAGTGAAAATAATATCTCTACTACTTCATGTATTGGATCCAAACTGAGATAATTCCTGAGAGGATATTGGAAAATGTGGAAATAATTCCATCTCTGCTTAATGTAAATAGAATCTATTGAAAGTAGACAAATTAATTAAAAAGGAGTTAGGAAGATGGCAATAATTGTAGCATTTGATCAATATGTTTTAATAACCTAATCATTAAATATAGTTTCATTATTTATAATTTTACAATATGAATGGGTTAGTATGAAAGAGATTTTAAGGCTTTTTTATTATTTAACAATTATTGTTTATATGTATGCCATCACTTCTGATTGAGCAAGATGAAGTTTACTTTAGTTTAAAAGACAATATTATCAACTTGTTCTAAATTCATTTAAATAAAGTGTTGTCTTAGTCCATTCTGTGCTGCTATGATAGAATGCTACAAAATGCCTATTTTTTTAAGGAACAGACATTGATTTGGCCACAGTTCTCGAGGTTGGGAAGTCCAGCATTGAGGAGCCACCTACGGTGAGGGCCTTCTTGCTGCATCACCGCATGCAGAAGTTATCACATGGGCAAGAGTATGTGCATACTCACATGCTTGGACCCTCAGGGGGAGAGTGCGAGTGAAAAAGAGAAAGAGAAGGGAGAGAAATACTTTCGTAACCATGACACTCACACATTAATGAGCCTATTCCCATGATAATGACAATAATTCATTCATGAGGCAGAGCCCTAATGATCTAATGATTTCTTAAAGGTCCCACTTTGTCAACACTGTTGCAATGGGCATTAGATTTCTAAAATATGATCTTTGGGGAACACATTAAACCCTAGCAGGTATAAAATTAAAATTTGTTGAATAAAGCAACTTAAGTTTTACAAAGTAGGAAATTTCAGAATTGATGAATTTTGAAATTTAGAAAATAACCTAATGTCATTCCAGTTTTTAAAATGATTATATTTCATTTGTGCTCCTTTCTCAATTATATCAGTTCATATGTCTCATGTAGCTAAGAAAAAAGAAGATTAAGAAATGCTGTGTGGGGAACCAGCAGTTAGCGTAACGGCTATGTCGCTGGATTCCCACGTAGTCGACTGCGGTTTGCGTCCTGGACACAGTGGCTTAGAACTCACACCTGGCACGTGTGTGTGCATGCCCAAGATCCTGAGAGGAGAATGGAGGAGAAGGGATTGCGGTGTGACCATCCCCCCTGGGGGGTGATTTCTCGCTTTCTGTCTCTATGTCTCTCTCTGTCTGTCTGGCGAGCGCACGCGCCCTATAGCGAAAAAACCTCTGTCTCAAAAAAAGAGAAAGAAATGCTGTGTGTATACTGACATTGTTTGCTCTGTGGCAGGAAGTCCTTCATTTAGAAGCGTAGGAGATCATGTGGAAAGGTGTATCACTGAGGAACGAGGACATGTACAGGATCCTAGGGACCTGCGTTCTGCTTTGATCACTAGTGTTTCCTAGATGTGTCACCTCAGGCATGTTAATTAGTTTTGTATCTTTATTTTTTTAAATACTGAAGGTAAATAATCATTCATACCTCATAAAGTTGTTTCGATACTTATTCTCATTATATTTAAATAAAGCAAATGGCACATCATAGGCACTGAAATTTATCATTTTTATAATTTAGTAAGTGGTGATGGTTTTCATATTTTTACAACCACAAATTGGGACTCATGCTCTGACTCATAATTCGGCAACGTAAACAGTTTTGAGATAGTGACCGTGCAGGAAATCTTAGTGATGTAGTTACTCCCTTCATTGCTGTACTTCTATGGGTAATAAAACTTAAAAATTTTTTTCAAAGAATTCTAAAAGCCAGTTATTATATTGATAGTATCTGCACAAAATTCTTCAAAAGTTTTCATTGTAGGTCTACTGTGGGTGAGTGACTGCTTAGTAAAACACAAGATTTTTACACAGTGTAAGGGTTTTTCAGGCAGAGCAAATGGAAAAGACTTACAGTGCAGTGTTCAGGAACACACTCTCCCCCTTCCCCGACCCCTTACCTGAGATGAAATTGTTGTAAGAGCAACCAAGTATTGTTCTCTGTCTTACAGATCTGGAGCTTATGGAAATGCTCCAGTGAGTATTCATGTTCTCTTAAAATTCATATGTTGAACTCTTACCCCACAAAAAGATGGTATTTGGAAGTAGAACCTTTAGGAAATTACTGGATCATGAGTCTAGACTGTCAGGAATGATATTTTGTCTTGTAAAAGAGGTCTGGGAGGACCCTTCATTCCTTCTTCCATTTGAAGACAGAGGAAGGTGTTCTCTCTGAGTCTGAAAGTGGCGCCTCAGCACATTATGAGTCTGCTATTCTAATATTGGACTTTCTAGACTTTAGAACTGTAGAAAAGAAATTTCTGTTGTTTATAAGCCATCCAGTTTATGGCAGTTTGTTACAGCAACCTGAAAGAACTAAAACAGAGGCCAAGAAAACGGTTTTTTCTTTTTGAGATTAAAAACCACTTTGTCCTAATAACAATTTTCAGTTCTCAAGGCTGTTAAAGTTTGGTCTTTCAAATATGCACTGTTTGTCTTTTTGTTTTAGTCTGCATCCTTTTGGCTGTTGAGTTCTTTTATATTTACTTTGTTAATTTTTCCTTTTAATTTCTAGTTTTTTAAAGAACTTTGTTTAAATTTAAGTGTTCTTAAGTGGTTTAATCCTTTTATTAGATCTTTTTAAAGAAATTTAAATTTAACTTTATTTATTTATTTTAATTTGACCATGAGAAACAGAGGGAGAGAGAGAAAGTGAGAAAGCAAGCCACCAGGTCCAGGACTTGAATTGTGGTTGACCACGTGGGAGTGTCTAGTGCCCTTAATCACCACATACCTACTGGCCCCCCTTTTTATTAAATCTTATTCCTCTAATTTAGTCTTCTCCCTTAGAGATTCTTTCATATTGTATCATGTGTCTCATATGGAAATTATCTTCAGAAATTAACTCTTTACATATTTAAAAAATTTCATTTTAACTCAATTTTTTTCTTTCTCTATTTTAATTGATTTTCAAATTATTGAGTTGTCAGAAAAGTTATGACATATTTTTGCATAGAAAAACATAAAAATGATTTTTATGATAATCTAATAGTTTTCCTTAGCATTAATTTTTCTACATATCTATTATTTTGTTAATAAGATAGGGACCAAATGATGGTGCAGGGTGAAATGTGACAGACTGCAAAGCAGACGCACATAAGGTTAACAGATTGCATCCAGAGACCTCCACTACTATGATGGGCACACGTGTGCCCATGATCAGGGCTGGCGGAAGCTGGGGCTGAATTGCCCCACTAAGACCATGTTGAGCTGCTATATCTTTCTCTCTCACTCATAGAATAAATAAATAAACTTAAAATTTTTAAATAAGAAGGGCAAAAAAACCACTTGTGCATGTTCAGTTTAGCTTTAGGAGCTAAAACATGCCTTGAATGAGAAGGTTGGTATAGTTATTTTTTCCCCCCCAGTTAATTCCTTCTGGATCACCCTAGCCCCATGTAGTGGTCCTCCAAATGTAAAATACTCACTTCTAAATAACTAAAATGGGTACTTTAGTAGTGCAACTGACCAAAATTCATTCTGAGCTAGTAAGAGGTCCAATCAAAAGTTCCCTGCAAGATCTGTTGAAAAGGCTGCTGAATTTTCATGTATTATAAGTTTAATCATTTTCACAGAAACATAGGATTTGAAATTCAAAGTCTCTATGCTATGCAAGTGCTCACTATTTTTTAACATATAGAAACAGACAACTGTAATATGGACCAAGAACGACCAGGCAGTATTCTGTTCAGGAGGGATCCCTATAATGTGGGGACGTATATTACATTTACAGTAAATAATCAATGGCTTTTGAATCTCTGACAGAACGTCTCTTAATGAGAAATAATAAAGATTTTTAAGATTACTGAATTAAAATTAAAATTCTATAGGTTATTATTCTAAACTGTGAGGAATTTGTTAAAATGCATGCTTTGTGTGACTACTTCACAGAGTTTGGTTAATTTTAAGTAAGATTCAGTGATCTGAATGCTTAATAAACACATTCTCATGAATCTGAAGCAGATGGTCCACAGACTGAACTTTGAGGAAAACCACCTGTAGCACTGGCCTTTCAATCTCCCTTCCATAATTCTGAACATCAAGATGATTTAATCCAGATCAGAGGTTTTGACAAGCAGGTTTTGTAGAAAGGAGGCTACTAGTTAGAGTTATTTAGGCAAAATGCCATCTAAATTTCCCCATAGGCTGCCGTTTAGATGTATTTGATTCTACCTATTGATCAACAAGACCAGTTGTTTTTCTCCTGCATTCATGTTATCAAATACTAAGGAGCAACCCTTGGGGAAATAATTGTCCCAGTCCAGATTGTCCCAGTCCAGATTGTCTATGAGCAAAGCTTTGGCAATGACTTAATCAATCCTGGCATGCAAATACCCAGAAATCATACCAGCCAATGAATACAAACAGTGTCTGAAGTTAAATGTTAAGAAAACAACTCTGCAGGCTGTAGGACACTGGTACTCATAAGATACCATGACTAGTATGGCCAGCCTTTTCTAGGCCTACTAGACTTTTCCCCTAATAGTCAATAAGAAAACAAAGCTAAAACCACAAGTAGAAAGGTAAGTCTATTTTTTTTTTCCTTATTATAGGATGCACGTGTTCACCAGAGAGACAGAAACACTGAGAGGGAAAATTATCCTGGATGGTCCTGCTGTAATCCCTTCTCCTCTTTTCTCCTTCTGGGATTTTGGGCATACATGCACACATGTCTCTCAAGATTTTCAAGCCTCTAAGTTCAAGACTCAAACTGTGGTCAGCCATGTGGGAGTCCAGAGCCTTAACCACCATGCCACCTGCTGGTCCCAGAAATTCTTATTCTAAAAGTCATGCATATTAGGTCTGAAATACAGTTTTTTGATTCATTTCACATTTAAGAACCCTTTCTTCAATTCTTGGAGATAAATGTTACTTAAGCTATTTAAACTGAGTTGTAACTACCATTTATTTGTGCTGATTTTAGATAATTTCATGAGACTTGGGTGCCCTTTCCATCTGTATAATAATTACTGTTTCTCGGGACCAGAAGATAATGTAATGGCTACATCACTGGACTCCCATGTAGTTGACCATAGTTCTAATCCCGGACCCGGTGGCTTAAAATCACATCAGGCGCATGTGCATGTGTGCCCAAGATCCTAAGAGGAGAATGAAGGAGAAGGGATTGCAGTGTGGCCATCTGTCCTGGACAGGGTGTGTGTGTGTGTGTGTGTGTGTGTGTGTGTGTGTGATTTCTCGCCTTCTGTCTCTCTGTCTCTCTGTCTTTCTGGAGAGCACACTTGCCCTATAGCAAAATCTTCTAAAAAAAAAATGTACTATTTCTCTACTTTTTTTTTTTTTTTTTTGGTTGGTACATAAAGGTAGCCTCCAGGGGGG
>NW_006199230.1:1669722-1679042 GCF_000334495.1 Tupaia belangeri chinensis
TCCTATTTCTCTACTTTTTTTTTTTTTTTTGAGTTGGTACATACAGGTAGCTCTCAGTGAGGTGCAATTTATAAACCTGACTTCTTTAATGCTGTTATTTAGATATTAGCCATCACTGAATTCTCCTTGACGGTCAAGACTATCTTTTTTTTTTTTTTTTTGGAGAGATTTTGCTATAAAGGTACGTGCGATTGCCAGAAAGACAGAAAGAAAGCTAGAAATCACCCCCTCCCAAGGGGGAATGGCCACACCACAATTCCTTCTCCTCCATTCTCCTTTCGGGGTCTTGGGCACATACACACATGTACCTGACATGAGTTTAAGCCACGAGGTCTGGGACTGGAACCACAGTGGATTACACAGGAGTCCAGTGATATAGCCATTATGTCAACTACTGATACCGATGGTCAAGAATTTTTTTTTAAAAAATTGGTACTATTAGAACCATATTCTGAATTCCACTTCTTTAAACTTCAAAAGTATTAATGAAAAGTGGGAACCAGCAGTTAGCGTAATGGCTATGTTGCTGGACTCCCACGTAGTTGACCGCGGTTCGCGTCCCGGACCCGGTGGCTTAGAACTCACGCTGGGCACGTGTGCGTGCATGCCCAAGATCCCGAGAGGAGAATGGAGGAGAAGGGATTGCGGCGTGACCATCCCCCCTGGGGGGGTGATTTCTCGCTTTCTGTCTCTATGTCGATCTCTGTCTATCTGGCGAGCGCATGCGCCCTATAGCAAAAAAACCTCTCAAAAAAAAAAAGTATTAAGGAAAAATTATCCTTTGTCCCTACAATATCATCCCATGTAGCATGCAAAAGCACTTTTAGAGTTTAGTCTGAGGAGGACTCACAATAACTACTTTTTGAATAATAAATAGGGAAATTATGAACCTCTCTTCATTTCTGACTTTCTTACAGAAAGGATGAGTCAATGTGATAATATAATTGGCCTCTTTTTACTTAACTCTGCCTATTTCATTTTTTTTTTAATTTTATCATTAGGTTCTATTAATTTTGTGAGGATTTTGTTTCATTTTAATATACCAGGCTTTAAGACAAAAGGATTGCACTGTTTTAATTAATATTCTTTAGTGGATGGTATTTTTTATTCACTGGTCTTAGTAACACCCACATTTTTAAAAATTTTTAATCCATTTTGTATTTTAGTCCCAGTACTATTTCCTCCTTTAATGGACACTCACTTTTAACCTATCTAAGGTGAATATCCCTAATCTATTTTCCTACAGTTTCTAAAATGTGTAACATGTTTGAAGCATGAATAGCTATTTTTAATGTTCTCTCTAAAATGTTAGATAAAAATATGCCCCATCAAAAGGCTCTAGTAACTTATCTTGACATTATTTTCTTAAATTCATAATTTTTATGTTGATAAGTCCAATCACTATGTTTTAAAAGTATTTATTCCATGAGCTAGAGAGACAGAAACATTCAAACAGGGAAATGGCACCCCTCAGTAAGGCCTTGATGCCACAGTCTTCTCTCAGTCTCTGGTTGCAAACCTAGAACCTTCACAGGCAGATTAGCCTCCAGGGGCATCACATTTCACCATTTCCTCACTTTCTGGTTCCCCACATTGTTAGTTTTATTTGCCGCATAGCATTTCATCAGACTTCAATTGATTCATCTTTTCACTTATGGAATGGAGGTTTTTTCCCAATATATTTAGCTGTTATGAATTTTTGCAGTTATATTCACATGAAAGTAAAGGTAAAAAAAGAGGAGAAAATATTTTGTTGTGCTATTTGTAGCAAGTATCATTATCAATATAGGAAAACAAAGGAATAAATAAATAAATCTAAATAAATAAGGATTAGTTTAATACTTAAAAAGTAGTAATATTTTCTCAGCAATTATAGTAATTACTATTACAATCTTTTTTTTTCTCTTCAAATATCACTTTTTTAACTTCCTTGTTCCAATTTTTATAATAGACGCTCATCTTTCTAGAGGAAGCATTAAGAAAAATGTCTAAATAAAAATTTGACACTGTATATGGTTCAGTACAACTATTGAATTTTTAAATTAAAATATCATGTATTTCATATAAAGATCTCCAGGTAGTTAGTTAATTTGTTTACAAACAAATTAGATGGTGTGAAAGTAATTATGTTTTTGCATTGTTGAAATTTGCCATTTGATATTTGGATACATTCTTAAATAAATATAGTTAATTATACATAATTTTAATGCAGATTTCTCACTTTATTTTTAATTTTTTGCTAGTGACATTACTTGCTGTTTATTTTATATTTTTTTAGACTGTGGAAATGATTTTAGTCAAAAAGTAAATTCTTGCGATGTTCTTGTTCAAGTTCGAAATGAGTCATAAAGCAGTAGAGACAACTCGCAGCTTCAATGCATTTAGCCCAGTAACTGCTAATGAATGTATAACATAGTGGCATTTCAACTTTTGCAAAGGAATAGTGGCTGGCCATCAGAAGTGGACAATGACCAATTGAGCACATTATCAAAGTTGATCCTCTTACAGCTACACAAGAAGTTGCCAAAAAAACCCTCAATGCCAACCATCTATGGTCATTAGGCATTTGAAGCAAATTTGAAAGGTGAAAATGCTTGGTAAGTCGGTACCTCATGAGCTGACCCCAAATCGAAGTCATTTTAAAGTGGCTTCTCTTATACTATGCAACACAGTGAAGCACTTCTCTATCAGACTGTGATGTTCAAGAAAAAGTGGATTTTATACGAGAACAGTAATGATTAATTCAATGGTTGAAGTGGGAAGAAGCACCAAAGCACTTCTCAAAGCCAAACATGGACCCAAAAAATGTCCTGGTCACTGGTTGGTGTTCTGTAGCCAGTCTGATCCACTACAGCTTTCTGAACGCCACCAAAACCATTACATGTGAGAAGTATGCTCAGCAAATTTATAAGATGCACCCAAAACTGCAACTGGCAGTTGATCAACGTAAAGGGCCCAATTCTTCTCCACCACAATCCTCGAATGCATATCCCACAACCAACACTTCAAAAGTTGAACAAATCAGACTACAGAGTTTTGCCACATCCACCGTATTCACCTGGCCTCTTGCCAATGCACTATCACTTCTTCAAGTACTTAGACAACTTTTGGCAGGGAAAATGCTTCCACAACCAGCAGGATGCAGAGGATGCTTTTCAAAAGTTAATCAAACCCGAAACACAGATTTTTACAATTAAGGAACAAATAAACTTACTTCTCATTGGCAAAAATATGTTTTTAACTATAATGGTGTCTATTTTGATTAATAAAGATATGTTTGAGCCTTGTTATACTGACTTAAAATTTATGGTCTGAAACTGCAATTTCTTTTGCACCAATCTAGTATATGTATTTATGTATTGTGTGTGTGTGTGTGTGTGTGTGTGTGTACATATACACACATATTTCTAATGCTTCCTACTGATATTTCCTTTTTTGTTTTTTTAACAACTTCTTTTTAAATTTAATTTTCTTTTATACATTCAATCACATTGTTTAGTTTACAAAGTGAATATTTCAGTATGTGAATATTTCTCCCTAGTCCAGTTGATAAAGCTATAAAATATCCCACATTTCTTTGTCCCATTAATGCTTTGCCTTCATATTTTTCTTCTAAATATCCTTCCTCAGGCCCTACTCTTCTGTACATATTATATCTGGTATTTACACCCATTTACTGTGTTTGTATATCCTTCAGTCAATCAGTTTCAGTCACAGAGTGCGGAAATTTGTTATATAGTAAGTCATAACATACAATGTCTCTCCTTCATAGCCTGGCTTGCTTCACTCAGCAACAAATCTTCCATATTCTTCCACTTTCTGTCAAAAGCCAGGATTTTCCTGTCTTTTTTATGGCTGAATAGTATTCCATAGAATATATGTGGTGCAGTTTTTCTATTCATTCATCTGTTTGGGGGCATTTGGGTTGGTTCCATGTCTTAACAATTGTGAATAGTGCTGCAATGAACATCGATGTGCAAGCACTTTTCCGATGAAGAATTCTTCTGTCCTTTGGGTAGATACCAAGGAGTGAGGTTGCTGGATCATATGTTAGTTCTATTTGTAGATTTTTGAGGAATCTCCAAATCGTTCTCCACAGTGGCTGGAATAACTGATATTTCTTTCACTGATAAAATAACATCTCTCATCTTTCTGAAATCATTAGTTCTATTTGGTCTGACTCCTGTGTTGGCTGCTCTGTCATTTATTTTCCTGGATATAATTTCTTTGTTTTGTTTTCATATTCTTTGGGCTCTGCTGTTTCTTGAATGCCTGATAGTTTTGTTTCCTTTGTTAATGTTTACAGTTGCAAAAACTTATAATAATTTTGGCTGCTGTTCCTCTCTTTTAACCCCTCCCATCTTATTCGCATATCAGATTTTGTTTGCACCCAGTTTCTTAAGTGTCCTTAATATCTGTTGCTCCAAGACATCCCCTTTTACCTCTAGGCACTTGCACATTTTCCTCTTTCTTATCACCAACCAACTTATATCAATTATAGAGAAGGAAGACAACAAATTGAGCCACACTCTATATGTGTTTTAATATAAGAAGAAATAATGACAGGGTGGTCATATTATTTATTGTTAAATTGGTACACTTCTCTCAGAGTTACAGGTGACAACAATAATTATTAGGAACATTGTTTGCTAATATGAACACACTTAATCCTTCCTGTAAAAAGAGGGGCTATTTAAGGTCAGCCGATGGTGTGGTGCTGAAGGTGGCTAGATCCCACATAGTTGACGGCATAATTTGAGTCCTATACTGGGAGGCTTGAAAAATACATGCCGGACACATGTGTATGGATGTCCAAGATCCTGACAGGAGAATAAAAAAGAGGGTATTGTAACATGGCCATCCTTTCTAGAGGGTGCTTTCTCACTTTCCCTCTTTCTTTGTCTCTCTCTCGTCTCTGGTGAGTGCGTGTGCCCTAGAGCAAATTTAACCAAAAAAAAAAAAAAAAAAGATGGTCTATTCAATAGTATATGAAAAATTCTCAACATTGCTGATCTAGAAGTACAAATCAATGCCACAATTAGGTTCATCTACACCATTTAGAATAGCTATTATCAAAATGACAAAACAAAAAAACAGTTGCTAGTAAGATTATAAAGAAGAAAGAACTCTTTTATATGCTGTTGATGAAAAACATTATGGAAAACATGTGAAGATGCTTCAAAAAACTAAAATTAGAAGTAAAAACTAAAACCAAAGCATATGGTAATATGATCCCACATTCTCAGTACTAGGTATATATCAAAAATAAAGAGAGAGAAGAAATTAGCATGGCAAAGAGATAATTACACTCACAACCGCCAGCACATGGAATCAACTTAAACATCTGTCAGTGTACGAATGGATTTAAAAAGTATTATACATGCCGGGGTCCAGCCTCAGCAGGGATGGGTTGACTCATTGGAGGCAGCGCAGGTGAACAGAAGACAAAGGTCTCAGTGCCCTTTCATGCACGTCCTGAGTTGGACACCCCTCAGAGATCGCTCTCTGATGAGTGACCCCTGCTAGGAATCTTCGTCTGTTTTTATTAAAAATGTGTTACATGCAAGTAAATGGAAGAGGGGCTATGTGTTTCAGTTATCAGCTCATAAAGCTTTAACAATAGAGAACATAGATTCTATTCAGGGTTGGAGTAAGGGTGGGTCTAGTGCAGTTCCGCAATTGTAGGTGGGTCTCCATGGAATGCAGTTTCGGGAAAGTGGTTCCAGTAAGCAGAGATGATTCTCAGCTGATGTGGCGCAGCAGCCATCTTGTGATTACTGGGAATGGTGCTGAGAAAAGAAAATCTCAAGTATGGATATTAGTTCTTATGGATCTTAATAAAGAATGGAACTTATATAATTGTATAGGGATCTAAAACATAATTTAAGGAAACCTAATATATCTTAAAGGGGTAAAACTTACTGTTTACTAGGTAAGAGTGGGGACAGCCTTTTTAACTGGCGGTAAAGTGACTAGCAAGTTAATGAAGAACTTTAAGGTGAGTTTGTGGCATTTTACTGTGCCTGTGGTGCCACTGTTATGTATCTTGTTAGAACATTAGCCATAGTGGGGTGGGAGTGCCCTGGGCCTGTTTCAGCCTAAAAGATTATTCTCAAGCTTATGTTAAATGTATCTTAAAGGGCCTTCCAAAGGTCAAGAAGATTTCTGCCTAGATGTGACTTCATCACTCCCTCTATTGTGACTGTCTGGAGTAAAGCATTGTAATTAACAGTAGGTGGTCAGAGCAAAGGGGAGCGGTTGGCGGACTTCCTGGAAAATTTTATCATTTACTCAGGATGTATAAGAGAGTTATGTAATTCTTTATAGTATATCAGGGAGTCAGAGGAGGGTTGCTTCCCAGCAAGGCTACCACAGTTTTCTGGAGCAAATAGCGAGCAGCCTTGCTGACATGCTAATTTGACCTAAATTTTATTCCTAGGTCGGGAGTTGGGGGGTACACAGCAGCGGCCTTGCCAACGTGCTGTCCCAACCTAAGAGGTAGAGGTTAAAAGCTCAAGACAGATCCTGGGGCCCTATTGGGTCGGACTCCTCCATATACACACACAGTGAAATTGTATTCCCCCACAAAAAAGAATGATATTCTGTTATTTGTAGCAACACTGATGAGTGTGGAGGACATTTTTTTAAGTGAAATAAGCCAGGTACAAAAAGTGTAGTATTGTCACTCAGACATGGGAGTTGAAAAGTTGACCTCAGAGAAGCAGGGAACAGAACAGTAGTTCCTAGAGGCTGGGAAGGGAAGGAGGAAGCAGCATATCAGGAGAGATTGGTTAATAGACATAAAATTCCAGGTAGTCAGGAAGATTAAATTTTAGTGTCCTATAACACTATAGAGTGACTATAACAATTTATCATACATTTCAAAATAACTAGAAGAGAGGATTTTGAATGTTTCCATTCAACATGGAAATGATGAAGGTTTGAGGTTAGAGTTGCTAATTATCCTGATCTGATCCTTACACACTGAATACTTGATCAAATATTACACTATACCACAGAAATATGTACCATTAATATTGATTAAATATAGCAACAAAGATGGGCTCTGTAAAGACTTAGTAACTTTATAGAAACAATTCTACCTAATGAGTTGTCATGAAAATGTCTGTATTAGGGACAGAAGTTGACATAGTGGTTAAGATGCTAGACTCCCACATGGGTGAACATACTTTGAGTTCCAGATCTGGAGGCATTAAACTCATACCGGGTGTGTGTGCGTGCATGCCCCAAATCCCAGGAAGAGACTAGAGGAAAAGGGATTGCAGCATGTCCACCCTTAGTTGAGGGGTGAATTCTCACTTTCCTTCTAACTGTCTCTCCCCAGCAAGTGCATGTGCATTATGAAAAAATAAAATGCTAAAAAAAAAGAATAAAAGGAAAGAAAATATCTGCTTTATATGTTTAGGTGTGTTTTCATTTTTAGTTTTTTGCTATAGGGTGTGTGCACTCACTCACTAGAGAGATAGGAGGGACAGTGAGAAACCATCCCCAGGGGTGATGGCCACACTGTAATCCCTTCTCCTCAATTCTCCTTTTAGAATTTTAAGTATGCACACAAAAATGTTGGGCGCGTTTTTCTAGTTGCTAGTCCTAATTCAAACCGTGCTGTTGGGTAGCCTTCTTAACTTCTGTGTCAACAAACTATTGCATGTTTTAAAGTAATATTTTATGGGGACCAGCAGTTAGCATAATGGCTATATGTTGCTAAACTCCTATGTAGCCGACCGCAGTTCGAGTCCCGGACCCAGTGGCTTAAACTCACGCCGGCACATGTGCATGCGTGCCCAAGATCCCAAGAGGAGAATGGAGGAGAAGGGATTGCGGCGTGACCATCCCCCCTGGGGGTGATTTCTCACTTTCTATCTCTCGGTCTCTCTCTGTCTGGTGAGTGCACGTGCTCTATAGCAAAAAACAAAAACAAAAAACTCTCCAAAAAAAGTAATATTTTATGTAGATAAAATTATGTAACTTATTAAGCATAATTTAATTTTAGAGAAAATGATATATTTAATGAAGTTTGGAGATTTCTTCTTTTTTCTTTTCAAATGAGGTGAAGAATAAGTTATTATAGTGTGTATAAATGGTGTGACGCTGCCATAAAATGCTCTGTGCTGGAAAAGGTGCCCACATGAATTATATCAAGGGTAGTCTTTGTTGTTTATAACAGCAGAAAGTAATTTTCAATGATTACTAACCTTAGCCAATTAGATCATTTTCTTTTCCTGCTACTTTGAGAAGGATGAGATCAGAAACTGGTATAGAAATTGGATTAAAATTTAATCGAGGTTCCAAAACTCTCATGTTCTCCATAAAGACAGTCAGCCTTTGTTGTAACATGCTGAATCCATATCCTTGATTCTGATTTAATGAGGGTTACATATTATGCTTTCAACTATAGTGTGGTAGACAGAATAATTGCTCCCAAAGATATCCATGCCTTAATCCTAGAATTTATGACTACGTTACTTTATATTGGAAAAGAGATTTTGCAGACTGCAAAAATGTTTCTATTGGAAGATTATCCTGGATTATGTGATGAGCACAGTATAATAACAAGTGTTCTTACAAGGGAGAAGCAGGAGGGTCAAAATCAGAGAAGAAGATGTGACATTGGAAGAAGAGGTCAGATTGTGAGAGGATTTAAAGAGGCTAAACTGCTGGCTTTGAAGAGGAAGGAAAGGACCATTAGCCAAGAAACACAGGCAGCATCTAAAACCTGGGAAAGGTAAGGAAACAGTCTCTTCTGGATCCTCCAGAATGTGACCCTAATGACATATTGACCCAGGCTCCTGACCTCCAGACTGCAGATTAATTAATCTGTGCTGTGTCAAGCCACTAAAACTGAGGGCATCTGTGATGTCAGCAATAGGAAACCAGTACATGTAACTGTTTGAAAAACTTGCGCATACTGTGTCCTCTGGGCATTGTGTCCAAGTTTTGCTGAGCTTTCCTCTTGTTTCTCTCATCCAAAACAAAAGCATACTATCTAATAGGGGATTAAATCTATATAAATGTGTATAATCATTTAGCATATAATAACACATAATCATTATATAATCTCTAATCAATGACATATTAAATATAGATAAATACAAATTTAGTTACATGCATATTTAAATGTGTTTATAAATAAATATATACAGTAACAGAATTAGGTATAGTTTGGAAACTTGCTTTGGGTCATTATAATTCAATTTTTTTTTTTTTATTAATTCACTTTACACCATCACAACACACAAATGAATTTTCCATCCAAAATACACTGTGCATTGGCTCAATCAAGCACATCCACATACATG